>NC_068938.1:48244830-48544830 GCF_016801865.2 Culex pipiens pallens
GCAGGAAAGGGGCACAGTAAACATTTAGTATTCAAAAAAATATTTTCTCACACAGAAAAAAAAATCATGGTAATATTACATCTGGGAAGGGGTACATCTTTTATGTCAGAAAAAAGGTGTAATTTTACCTCTGGAAATGTGAAATTTTACCACTTTTCTGTTGTAATGTCACTTTTTCAGTCTAAATTGAGGTAAAATTACATCATAAAAGACGTAATATTCAACCTTCCAAAATTAAAGCTTCCAAATTTACATTATTTTTTCTGTGCAGACCAGATTAGTTTAATTATGAAAATTTTGCTGAATGCTACTTTTAAATGATTTTCTGGAGAAAAAAAATTAACCTTTTCAGGCTTGTATCTGGATCATTCAAAGATTTTGATGGAAAAATCATTTTTAGGTCCATAATTAAAGGCTAATTTTGGGTCGAAACCTATATTTTGCATGTTGCATTTAAATTTTGTACGAGAATTTGTAGAGGAAACCCCAAATATTTATTCAAACGCAAAAAAATACAACAAAAAAATGTTTTCACACAAAAATTACATTTTTAAATCGCCTATAACTTTTCAGGATCGAGTTTTACAGTTTTGGCATGTTCTACAAAGTTTAGAACATTAAATTTCTAATAAGAATCTCACTTTTGAGAATATTTGGATGAAAGTAGCGCGCCCTGCAGACAAAACCGTAAGAAAATTGGGTTTTCCATACATTTTTCCGATTTTTCCCATACAAACTTCACCCTCGAGTATCAATGGGTAAATGTTGAGCGATTTTGCTCATATTTGGCCCAGAGTCCTAGAATAGCTCAAGGAACAATTATCAGCTTGCGGAGCGAGGTGTTGAAAAAAAGTCCCATATTCTGGGCACCCTAATGCACATATAAGAAAATCTCTTTCTTGAGAAAGGATTTTATCATCGAATTGGTGTCTTCGGCAAAGTTGTAAATAATAATTTGGACTACTTGAAAAAAAAATGGCAAACGAATGAAAGAAAATTTGCCAATTCGCTTCGCTTCGCTAGGAGACGGTGATTTTAGCGGATTGCAGACTGGATTTTCGTCATGTGATGTGATGATTGTCTAAGCCCAAGTTGCCTAGGAATCGATAATTGGGAATAGAACCAATTCCACCTGAACCAGATTCTCACCACCATGGCAGCCGTCCATTGCCGGCCGCTCCCATCTCCACCGCGCACCAGGGACAAGGAAAGGGAATTGGAAGACGGGAAGTGTTGATGCTCCACTTTTTTAAGAGTATTAAGGGAAAATCTCCACGGTATCCTCAAGTAAGTTTCGCTTGGAGTTGGACGGTTTTTGGGAAGGTGAATGGTCTGAGGAGCCACCCTAGGCGAGTGGTAACGACCGTTGGCATTGTTGTTCGAATTCTTCGTGTGTTCTCATTTCTAATGGGAATGCTTTCAATTCTTCTCATCTCTTATTGGATGAATTCTAGCAGTCGCCCAGGCTATTTATAGCGAGGTAATGTAGGTTCATTTCAAATGCGCCTGCATGCAAGCAAAGCAAAGCATTCTTGTATGTTCTGATATTCATTCAACTTGCATTCAACTTTATTCTCGTCCGTTTCTTGGATTCAACTATATCAGTCTAAGTCCTACTAAAGATACTAATGCTCCACGGTAAAGTGGAAAGCATTTTGCTTGCCAATCCTATGGACCAGGGATGCCAGATACACAGATTTGTCTGTGTTTCACAGACATTTGAGCTCGTGTCAGACATTTTTTGAGGTGCACAGACTTTTTAAAAACTTCATTAAATTGTTATTTTGTAAAAATACCAATCGAAAATTATTTCGTTAGTCTTCAAATGCTTAAAAACATATTTTTTGATGGATTTTTATGACTGTAAATTGATATATTTGAATTTTAGACAAAGGCACAGACATACACAGACTTTTTCACAGACATTTTAAAAAATCATGTGGCATCCCTGCTATGGACAGGGGATCGAACCCCGCCGTGAGCTGAAGTTTTTTTCATTAATTCCAAATTCAATGAGTCCAGAACTTTCTCGTTGGGAGCAGATGGGTATCGAACCCAGAACCATTCGCTTATAAAGCGAACGTCGTAGCCATTCAGCCACGACCGCTCCCGTGAATGAAAGAAAATGTGCCAATTATTAACTAACTAAATTTTTATCACAGTAATTCAATTTGTTTACAACACAAGTGTTCACTTTTGAGCTATATGGTATGATGGACGTTTTGTTTTTCGGCAAGTTATGATTTTTTTCAATAAAAAACAGTGACTTTTGAAAAGTATCAAAAAGTTCAAAAAAATAATACAAACTTATTTTCGGAAGTTAAATTTAATTTGAAATCAAACAGTGCATTTGTAATTTTCGATAAAATGGTTCAAATTTTTAGAAAAAAAAATCTTTAAAAATTATGTCCATCCTCGTCCATCTTTGAATAAAATATGTTTAAAAGCTAAGAAAATTCGCAACTATTATTTGCAAATGTTCAATTCGAACTTTGGTTTGACCTTGTAAATAATTAAAATTACGAAAAGTGATATTTTCTTCTAAGTGCTACGGTGCTACCCATTCGCCTCTCAATTTTCAATAATGTTAAATGAATGTTAAAAAATGAAAATCTTGTGAATTTTTCTCAACCTTTATTAAACAATATTTGAATAAAATAAAATAAAATTAACCACGTGGCGCTTTTGATATAACCCAGCAAAGTTACAAAAACACGAAATTTCAAAATTAAAAGATTTGTTTTGAAAAAATGACCCTTCCGGGTTCTTGCAGATTCAAAAAGTACATTAAATTTCCCATAAAATGACAGGTTGCAAAAAAAATTACAGTTGAGCAACAAAAAAAGCAGAATTTTTAAAACTATTTTTGTTTTCCTTCTGTTGGCAAATCCATTGTTAGAATATCCAATTACATCAAAATGAACTGTAGTACAAATCATAGTTGAAAGGTACTCCAAAACTCTATTAGGTTATAAGAATTACGAAATTGTGAATTGATTATTTACTAATAAAAACTTATTGAATTGAAAAAAACACTATTTTTTAGTAACAGTGTCCAACTTGCAACATTGTCTTCCCAGTTGTATCACATTTACAGCGAGTATCCACTCTGGTGCGGATGTGTACTGCCGGTTAGCTTGACAAACACTCCAACGAAAGAAAACCCACCGACTTGAAATCTATAGAAAATTTGCAGAACGAAAAGTAATGATAATTGCCGTTCCCCAACTCTCTCTAGCATCGGTGCAGAAGTAATACATATTGGGTACAAACATAGTGGGGAACCACATAAAGAAAGCTCTCCAAACATGTACAAATTACGGTTGGTTTGTATGTATTTATTGTGCCAATATTGAAACCCTTTAACATATTTGAAAAATCTAGTTGCTTACTGTGAATTAAATCCATTAAAATATAAGTGAATCAAAAGTTTCAAGTCTTTCGAAAGGATTCGTATTCGAGCTTCGAGGGTCGAGACAGGTACAATCCCACCTTGGCTGACGAGACGACTGCGCCAGGCATAATCGACACACGGAAACTCAATACCAAAACTGAGTTTCTGTGGTGGCAAAAACTCGGAAAACCTGTGTGCGGAAAAGGGGTTGGAAAAACGTATTTACGTTTACTATACCCCGACGGAATGGGCGGAAGCCGGAAAATAAGGCAAACTTATTCCATATCCAAAAGCCGGCTTCGCTGATGGGTGTGTTGGGTTTATCCGGAGTTGTGATTTCTCGGTCGTTCGATGAACCAAATTGTGCGACCGGAAATCGAAAAAGAAGTTTTATTTTCCCCTCGGATAATCAGGTGGGGTATGTTTGCGAAACTTTGTCGTTTTGGAATGAATATTTAAGGATTACCCAAATCACGTACAAATCGGTACAAACGTGCGTACGATTAACACGTCAGCTTTTCAATTGGTAGAAGGGAATCCAACATCGAGCTAAAAGGCAAAGTTTGCATTGCAACCCCTCGAAAGTCACGTCAAAGCAAATGTTTCAATACCAAGTTTCAAAAGCAGAGAACAGAACTTGACAAGTCTAGGGAATGCTCCTTGCGCGCACGACGAGATTGGCAAAGTGAATCCCTCCTCTCGTCACTGTGAACCACCCACGCACAGACAACAGTCGAAAAGCTAGAAACCAGAATCAGTCTAGAGAGAGTGTAGTATTTTCAAGAGCAACAGGGGGTGGAGCTGCAACATAAATATTATAAACTGGGGTAGATCGAATGTTTCAAGCTCAGACAGCTCCGGCTGTGCAAACAAGATCTGGAATCTCTTCACTTTGAAGGAATCTTTCGCATTTGAAGCAGCCAGCCAGTCTACCTAAACACAAAAGTAATTGAAATTCTTCGCAAACTTTGTCGAATGAAACGAACGATTCAAGAAAATTGTTAGCTTTAAAGTTGAATAAGAGTACTTGATTTCTCCTATCGTTTTCAATTTGAAGCATTCTTCATTATTTAAATCAATCAACCCATGCCAAAAATGTGCAACAGCTTACAGCAAACAGTGATTAATTATTCATGCCAATTCAACATTTGTGATTGTGGTCAGCCACGGCGGTATTTCGCCTCCCCGTCATAAAACGGAATAACAAATTTCATTTTCCAAAAGGACCCCGGCAAATGTCATCGAACAAATTCATCTGTCTGCACCCATCGATTGGGACACCAGATCGTGGAAGTTATCCCGGGGAGGTTATCCTGGACGCCATAAAGATGGCGGCCGTAGGCCGTAGGATAACTGTCAAAGGATAACTTCCCATCTTCCTCTTAGATGGGAAGTTATCCTGGGAGGTTATCCTACGGCTAAAAACGGCGGCCATCTTTATGGCATCCAGGATAACTTTAGGTTATCCTACGGCAGATTCTGAAAAATAAATATGATTCAAGAAAATAAACACTGTTTAAACAATAACATAGTTTGGTTTTCCAAAATCTTAAAAAGGTGAATAATTTAGATAACGGATTCAAAATTAAATAAATTAAAACATTCTGAAAAATCCCAAGGCTCATCAGAAATAAATGAAAGGATTTAACTAAACAGTCAAAACCTCCTAGGGCCAGCTATAAGGCGTTGATAAAATTATTCTAAAAATGTAGAACATTATTTCCAAGTCCTACAAGCATGATTTTCAATTCGGCATGCTTGCCAAGTAATTTTAAAAAATGTTTTCAGAACATATTTTAATAAAATTTGGAATGAATTCAAAGAAATTCTCAAAGAACCTCGTAGGGCCAGCTATGGGGAGTTAATAAAATTATTCTAAAAATGTAGAACATTATTTCCAAGTCCTAGAAGCATGTTTTTCAATTCGGCATGCTTGCCAAGTAATTTTAAAAATGTTTTCAGAACATATTATAATAAAATTTGGAATAAATTCAAAGAAATTCTCAAAGAACCTCGTAGGGCCAGCTATGGGGAGTTGATAAAATTATTCTAAAAATGTAGAACATTATTTCCAAGTCCTAGAAGCATGTTTTTCAATTCGGCATGCTTGCCAAGTAATTTTAAAAATGTTTTCAGAACATATTATAATAAAATTTGGAATAAATTCAAAGAAATTCTCAAAGAACCTCGTAGGGCCAGCTATGGGGAGTTAATAAAATTATTCTAAAAATGTAGAACATTATTTCCAAGTCCTAGAAGCATGTTTTTCAATTCGGTATGCTTGCCAAGTAATTTTAAAAATGTTTTCAGAACATATTATAATAAAATTTGGAATAAATTCAAAGAAATTCTCAAAGAACCTCGTAGGGCCAGCTATGGGGAGTTAATAAAATTATTCTAAAAATGTAGAACATTATTTCCAAGTCCTAGAAGCATGTTTTTCAATTCGGTATGCTTGCCAAGTAATTTTAAAAATGTTTTCAGAACATATTATAATAAAATTTGGAATAAATTCAAAGAAATTCTCAAAGAACCTCGTAGGGCCAGCTATGGGGAGTTAATAAAATTATTCTAAAAATGTAGAACATTATTTCCAAGTCCTACAAGCATGTTTTTCAATTCGGCATGCTTGCCAAGTAATTTTAAAAATGTTTTCAGAACATATTATAATAAAATTTGGAATAAATTCAAAGAAATTCTCAAAGAACCTCGTAGGGCCAGCTATGGGGAGTTGATAAAATTATTCTAAAAATGTAGAACATTATTTCCAAGTCCTACAAGCATGATTTTCAATTCGGCATGCTTGCCAAGTAATTTTAAAAATGTTTTCAGAACATATTATAATAAAATTTGGAATAAATTCAAAGAAATTCTCAAAGAATCTCCTAGGGCCAGCTATGGGGAGTTGATAAAATTATTCTAAAAATGTAGAACATTATTTCCAAGTCCTACAAGCATGATTTTCAATTCGGCATGCTTGCCAAGTAATTTTAAAAATGTTTTCAGAACATATTATAATAAAATTTGGAATAAATTCAAAGAAATTCTCAAAGAACCTCGTAGGGCCAGCTATGGGGAGTTGATAAAATTATTCTAAAAATGTAGAACATTATTTCCAAGTCCTAGAAGCATGTTTTTCAATTCGGCATGCTTGCCAAGTAATTTTAAAAATGTTTTCAGAACATATTATAATAAAATTTGGAATAAATTCAAAGAAATTCTCAAAGAACCTCGTAGGGCCAGCTATGGGGAGTTGATAAAATTATTCTAAAAATGTAGAACATTATTTCCAAGTCCTACAAGCATGATTTTCAATTCGGCATGCTTGCCAAGTAATTTTAAAAATGTTTTCAGAACATATTATAATAAAATTTGGAATAAATTCAAAGAAATTCTCAAAGAACCTCGTAGGGCCAGCTATGGGGAGTTGATAAAATTATTCTAAAAATGTAGAACATTATTTCCAAGTCCTACAAGCATGATTTTCAATTCGGCATGCTTGCCAAGTAATTTTAAAAATGTTTTCAGAACATATTATAATAAAATTTGGAATAAATTCAAAGAAATTCTCAAAGAATCTCCTAGGGCCAGCTATGGGGAGTTGATAAAATTATTCTAAAAATGTAGAACATTATTTCCAAGTCCTACAAGCATGATTTTCAATTCGACATGCTTGCCAAGTATTTTTAAAAATGTTTTCAGAACATATTATAATAAAATTTGGAATAAATTTAAAGAAATTCTCAAAGAACCTCGTAGGGCCAGCTATGGGGAGTTAATAAAATTATTCTAAAAATGTAGAACATTATTTCCAAGTCCTAGAAGCATGTTTTTCAATTCGGCATGCTTGCCAAGTAATTTTAAAAATGTTTTCAGAACATATTATAATAAAATTTGGAATAAATTCAAAGAAATTCTCAAAGAACCTCGTAGGGCCAGCTATGGGGAGTTAATAAAATTATTCTAAAAATGTAGAACATTATTTCCAAGTCCTAGAAGCATGTTTTTCAATTCGGCATGCTTGCCAAGTAATTTTAAAAATGTTTTCAGAACATATTATAATAAAATTTGGAATAAATTCAAAGAAATTCTCAAAGAACCTCGTAGGGCCAGCTATAGGGAGTTGATAAAATTATTCTAAAAATGTAGAACATTATTTCCAAGTCCTACAAGCATGATTTTCAATTCGGCATGCTTGCCAAGTAATTTTAAAAATGTTTTCAGAACATATTATAATAAAATTTGGAATAAATTCAAAGAAATTCTCAAAGAACCTCGTAGGGCCAGCTATGGGGAGTTGATAAAATTATTCTAAAAATGTAGAACATTATTTCCAAGTCCTACAAGCATGATTTTCAATTCGGCATGCTTGCCAAGTAATTTTAAAAATGTTTTCAGAACATATTATAATAAAATTTGGAATAAATTCAAAGAAATTCTCAAAGAACCTCGTAGGGCCAGCTATGGGGAGTTGATAAAATTATTCTAAAAATGTAGAACATTATTTCCAAGTCCTACAAGCATGATTTTCAATTCGGCATGCTTGCCAAGTAATTTTAAAAATGTTTTCAGAACATATTATAATAAAATTTGGAATAAATTCAAAGAAATTCTCAAAGAACCTCGTAGGGCCAGCTATGGGGAGTTGATAAAATTATTCTAAAAATGTAGAACATTATTTCCAAGTCCTAGAAGCATGTTTTTCAATTCGGCATGCTTGCCAAGTAATTTTAAAAATGTTTTCAGAACATATTATAATAAAATTTGGAATAAATTCAAAGAAATTCTCAAAGAACCTCGTAGGGCCAGCTATGGGGAGTTGATAAAATTATTCTAAAAATGTAGAACATTATTTCCAAGTCCTACAAGCATGATTTTCAATTCGGCATGCTTGCCAAGTAATTTTAAAAATGTTTTCAGAACATATTATAATAAAATTTGGAATAAATTCAAAGAAATTCTCAAAGAACCTCGTAGGGCCAGCTATGGGGAGTTGATAAAATTATTCTAAAAATGTAGAACATTATTTCCAAGTCCTACAAGCATGATTTTCAATTCGGCATGCTTGCCAAGTAATTTTAAAAATGTTTTCAGAACATATTATAATAAAATTTGGAATAAATTCAAAGAAATTCTCAAAGAATCTCCTAGGGCCAGCTATGGGGAGTTGATAAAATTATTCTAAAAATGTAGAACATTATTTCCAAGTCCTACAAGCATGATTTTCAATTCGGCATGCTTGCCAAGTAATTTTAAAAATGTTTTCAGAACATATTATAATAAAATTTGGAATAAATTCAAAGAAATTCTCAAAGAACCTCGTAGGGCCAGCTATGGGGAGTTAATAAAATTATTCTAAAAATGTAGAACATTATTTCCAAGTCCTAGAAGCATGTTTTTCAATTCGGCATGCTTGCCAAGTAATTTTAAAAATGTTTTCAGAACATATTATAATAAAATTTGGAATAAATTCAAAGAAATTCTCAAAGAACCTCGTAGGGCCAGCTATGGGGAGTTGATAAAATTATTCTAAAAATGTAGAACATTATTTCCAAGTCCTAGAAGCATGTTTTTCAATTCGGCATGCTTGCCAAGTAATTTTAAAAATGTTTTCAGAACATATTATAATAAAATTTGGAATAAATTCAAAGAAATTCTCAAAGAACCTCGTAGGGCCAGCTATGGGGAGTTGATAAAATTATTCTAAAAATGTAGAACATTATTTCCAAGTCCTACAAGCATGATTTTCAATTCGGCATGCTTGCCAAGTAATTTTAAAAATGTTTTCAGAACATATTATAATAAAATTTGGAATAAATTCAAAGAAATTCTCAAAGAACCTCGTAGGGCCAGCTATGGGGAGTTGATAAAATTATTCTAAAAATGTAGAACATTATTTCCAAGTCCTACAAGCATGATTTTCAATTCGGCATGCTTGCCAAGTAATTTTAAAAATGTTTTCAGAACATATTATAATAAAATTTGGAATAAATTCAAAGAAATTCTCAAAGAACCTCGTAGGGCCAGCTATGGGGAGTTGATAAAATTATTCTAAAAATGTAGAACATTATTTCCAAGTCCTACAAGCATGATTTTCAATTCGGCATGCTTGCCAAGTAATTTTAAAAATGTTTTCAGAACATATTATAATAAAATTTGGAATAAATTCAAAGAAATTCTCAAAGAACCTCGTAGGGCCAGCTATGGGGAGTTGATAAAATTATTCTAAAAATGTAGAACATTATTTCCAAGTCCTAGAAGCATGTTTTTCAATTCGGCATGCTTGCCAAGTAATTTTAAAAATGTTTTCAGAACATATTATAATAAAATTTGGAATAAATTCAAAGAAATTCTCAAAGAACCTCGTAGGGCCAGCTATGGGGAGTTAATAAAATTATTCTAAAAATGTAGAACATTATTTCCAAGTTCTAGAAGCATGTTTTTCAATTCGGCATGCTTGCCAAGTAATTTTAAAAATGTTTTCAGAACATATTATAATAAAATTTGGAATAAATTCAAAGAAATTCTCAAAGAACCTCGTAGGGCCAGCTATGGGGAGTTAATAAAATTATTCTAAAAATGTAGAACATTATTTCCAAGTCCTACAAGCATGTTTTTCAATTCGGCATGCTTGCCAAGTAATTTTAAAAATGTTTTCAGAACATATTATAATAAAATTTGGAATAAATTCAAAGAAATTCTCAAAGAACCTCGTAGGGCCAGCTATGGGGAGTTAATAAAATTATTCTAAAAATGTAGAACATTATTTCCAAGTCCTAGAAGCATGTTTTTCAATTCGGCATGCTTGCCAAGTAATTTTAAAAATGTTTTCAGAACATATTATAATAAAATTTGGAATAAATTCAAAGAAATTCTCAAAGAATCTCGTAGGGCCAGCTATGGGGAGTTGATAAAATTATTCTAAAAATGTAGAACATTATTTCCAAGTCCTACAAGCATGATTTTCAATTCGGCATGCTTGCCAAGTAATTTTAAAAATGTTTTCAGAACATATTATAATAAAATTTGGAATAAATTCAAAGAAATTCTCAAAGAACCTCGTAGGGCCAGCTATGGGGAGTTAATAAAATTATTCTAAAAATGTAGAACATTATTTCCAAGTCCTACAAGCATGATTTTCAATTCGGCATGCTTGCCAAGTAATTTTAAAAATGTTTTCAGAACATATTATAATAAAATTTGGAATAAATTCAAAGAAATTCTCAAAGAACCTCGTAGGGCCAGCTATGGGGAGTTAATAAAATTATTCTAAAAATGTAGAACATTATTTCCAAGTCCTACAAGCATGATTTTCAATTCGGCATGCTTGCCAAGTAATTTTAAAAATGTTTTCAGAACATATTATAATAAAATTTGGAATAAATTCAAAGAAATTCTCAAAGAACCTCGTAGGGCCAGCTATGGGGAGTTGATAAAATTATTCTAAAAATGTAGAACATTATTTCCAAGTCCTACAAGCATGATTTTCAATTCGGCATGCTTGCCAAGTAATTTTAAAAATGTTTTCAGAACATATTATAATAAAATTTGGAATAAATTCAAAGAAATTCTCAAAGAACCTCGTAGGGCCAGCTATGGGGAGTTGATAAAATTATTCTAAAAATGTAGAACATTATTTCCAAGTCCTACAAGCATGATTTTCAATTCGGCATGCTTGCCAAGTAATTTTAAAAATGTTTTCAGAACATATTATAATAAAATTTGGAATAAATTCAAAGAAATTCTCAAAGAACCTCGTAGGGCCAGCTATGGGGAGTTGATAAAATTATTCTAAAAATGTAGAACATTATTTCCAAGTCCTACAAGCATGATTTTCAATTCGGCATGCTTGCCAAGTAATTTTAAAAATGTTTTCAGAACATATTATAATAAAATTTGGAATAAATTCAAAGAAATTCTCAAAGAACCTCGTAGGGCCAGCTATGGGGAGTTGATAAAATTATTCTAAAAATGTAGAACATTATTTCCAAGTCCTACAAGCATGATTTTCAATTCGGCATGCTTGCCAAGTAATTTTAAAAATGTTTTCAGAACATATTATAATAAAATTTGGAATAAATTCAAAGAAATTCTCAAAGAACCTCGTAGGGCCAGCTATGGGGAGTTAATAAAATTATTCTAAAAATGTAGAACATTATTTCCAAGTCCTAGAAGCATGATTTTCAATTCGGCATGCTTGCCAAGTAATTTTAAAAATGTTTTCAGAACATATTATAATAAAATTTGGAATAAATTCAAAGAAATTCTCAAAGAACCTCGTAGGGCCAGCTATGGGGAGTTGATAAAATTATTCTAAAAATGTAGAACATTATTTCCAAGTCCTACAAGCATGATTTTCAATTCGGCATGCTTGCCAAGTAATTTTAAAAATGTTTTCAGAACATATTATAATAAAATTTGGAATAAATTCAAAGAAATTCTCAAAGAACCTCGTAGGGCCAGCTATGGGGAGTTAATAAAATTATTCTAAAAATGTAGAACATTATTTCCAAGTCCTAGAAGCATGTTTTTCAATTCGGCATGCTTGCCAAGTAATTTTAAAAATGTTTTCAGAACATATTATAATAAAATTTGGAATAAATTCAAAGAAATTCTCAAAGAACCTCGTAGGGCCAGCTATGGGGAGTTGATAAAATTATTCTAAAAATGTAGAACATTATTTCCAAGTCCTACAAGCATGTTTTTCAATTCGGCATGCTTGCCAAGTAATTTTAAAAATGTTTTCAGAACATATTATAATAAAATTTGGAATAAATTCAAAGAAATTCTCAAAGAACCTCGTAGGGCCAGCTATGGGGAGTTGATAAAATTATTCTAAAAATGTAGAACATTATTTCCAAGTCCTACAAGCATGTTTTTCAATTCGGCATGCTTGCCAAGTAATTTTAAAAATGTTTTCAGAACATATTATAATAAAATTTGGAATAAATTCAAAGAAATTCTCAAAGAACCTCGTAGGGCCAGCTATGGGGAGTTGATAAAATTATTCTAAAAATGTAGAACATTATTTCCAAGTCCTACAAGCATGATTTTCAATTCGGCATGCTTGCCAAGTAATTTTAAAAATGTTTTCAGAACATATTATAATAAAATTTGGAATAAATTCAAAGAAATTCTCAAAGAACCTCGTAGGGCCAGCTATGGGGAGTTGATAAAATTATTCTAAAAATGTAGAACATTATTTCCAAGTCCTACAAGCATGATTTTCAATTCGGCATGCTTGCCAAGTAATTTTAAAAATGTTTTCAGAACATATTATAATAAAATTTGGAATAAATTCAAAGAAATTCTCAAAGAACCTCGTAGGGCCAGCTATGGGGAGTTGATAAAATTATTCTAAAAATGTAGAACATTATTTCCAAGTCCTACAAGCATGATTTTCAATTCGGCATGCTTGCCAAGTAATTTTAAAAATGTTTTCAGAACATATTATAATAAAATTTGGAATAAATTCAAAGAAATTCTCAAAGAACCTCGTAGGGCCAGCTATGGGGAGTTGATAAAATTATTCTAAAAATGTAGAACATTATTTCCAAGTCCTACAAGCATGTTTTTCAATTCGGCATGCTTGCCAAGTAATTTTAAAAATGTTTTCAGAACATATTATAATAAAATTTGGAATAAATTCAAAGAAATTCTCAAAGAACCTCGTAGGGCCAGCTATGGGGAGTTGATAAAATTATTCTAAAAATGTAGAACATTATTTCCAAGTCCTAGAAGCATGTTTTTCAATTCGGCATGCTTGCCAAGTAATTTTAAAAATGTTTTCAGAACATATTATAATAAAATTTGGAATAAATTCAAAGAAATTCTCAAAGAACCTCGTAGGGCCAGCTATGGGGAGTTGATAAAATTATTCTAAAAATGTAGAACATTATTTCCAAGTCCTAGAAGCATGTTTTTCAATTCGGCATGCTTGCCAAGTAATTTTAAAAATGTTTTCAGAACATATTATAATAAAATTTGGAATAAATTCAAAGAAATTCTCAAAGAACCTCGTAGGGCCAGCTATGGGGAGTTAATAAAATTATTCTAAAAATGTAGAACATTATTTCCAAGTCCTAGAAGCATGTTTTTCAATTCGGCATGCTTGCCAAGTAATTTTAAAAATGTTTTCAGAACATATTATAATAAAATTTGGAATAAATTCAAAGAAATTCTCAAAGAACCTCGTAGGGCCAGCTATGGGGAGTTGATAAAATTATTCTAAAAATGTAGAACATTATTTCCAAGTCCTACAAGCATGATTTTCAATTCGGCATGCTTGCCAAGTAATTTTAAAAATGTTTTCAGAACATATTATAATAAAATTTGGAATAAATTCAAAGAAATTCTCAAAGAACCTCGTAGGGCCAGCTATGGGGAGTTGATAAAATTATTCTAAAAATGTAGAACATTATTTCCAAGTCCTACAAGCATGATTTTCAATTCGGCATGCTTGCCAAGTAATTTTAAAAATGTTTTCAGAACATATTATAATAAAATTTGGAATAAATTCAAAGAAATTCTCAAAGAACCTCGTAGGGCCAGCTATGGGGAGTTGATAAAATTATTCTAAAAATGTAGAACATTATTTCCAAGTCCTACAAGCATGATTTTCAATTCGGCATGCTTGCCAAGTAATTTTAAAAATGTTTTCAGAACATATTATAATAAAATTTGGAATAAATTCAAAGAAATTCTCAAAGAACCTCGTAGGGCCAGCTATGGGGAGTTGATAAAATTATTCTAAAAATGTAGAACATTATTTCCAAGTCCTACAAGCATGATTTTCAATTCGGCATGCTTGCCAAGTAATTTTAAAAATGTTTTCAGAACATATTATAATAAAATTTGGAATAAATTCAAAGAAATTCTCAAAGAACCTCGTAGGGCCAGCTATGGGGAGTTGATAAAATTATTCTAAAAATGTAGAACATTATTTCCAAGTCCTACAAGCATGATTTTCAATTCGGCATGCTTGCCAAGTAATTTTAAAAATGTTTTCAGAACATATTATAATAAAATTTGGAATAAATTCAAAGAAATTCTCAAAGAACCTCGTAGGGCCAGCTATGGGGAGTTGATAAAATTATTCTAAAAATGTAGAACATTATTTCCAAGTCCTACAAGCATGATTTTCAATTCGGCATGCTTGCCAAGTAATTTTAAAAATGTTTTCAGAACATATTATAATAAAATTTGGAATAAATTCAAAGAAATTCTCAAAGAATCTCGTAGGGCCAGCTATGGGGAGTTGATAAAATTATTCTAAAAATGTAGAACATTATTTCCAAGTCCTACAAGCATGATTTTCAATTCGGCATGCTTGCCAAGTAATTTTAAAAATGTTTTCAGAACATATTATAATAAAATTTGGAATAAATTCAAAGAAATTCTCAAAGAATCTCGTAGGGCCAGCTATGGGGAGTTGATAAAATTATTCTAAAAATGTAGAACATTATTTCCAAGTCCTACAAGCATGATTTTCAATTCGGCATGCTTGCCAAGTAATTTTAAAAATGTTTTCAGAACATATTATAATAAAATTTGGAATAAATTCAAAGAAATTCTCAAAGAACCTCGTAGGGCCAGCTATGGGGAGTTGATAAAATTATTCTAAAAATGTAGAACATTATTTCCAAGTCCTACAAGCATGATTTTCAATTCGGCATGCTTGCCAAGTAATTTTAAAAATGTTTTCAGAACATATTATAATAAAATTTGGAATAAATTCAAAGAAATTCTCAAAGAACCTCGTAGGGCCAGCTATGGGGAGTTGATAAAATTATTCTAAAAATGTAGAACATTATTTCCAAGTCCTACAAGCATGATTTTCAATTCGGCATGCTTGCCAAGTAATTTTAAAAATGTTTTCAGAACATATTATAATAAAATTTGGAATAAATTCAAAGAAATTCTCAAAGAATCTCGTAGGGCCAGCTATGGGGAGTTGATAAAATTATTCTAAAAATGTAGAACATTATTTCCAAGTCCTACAAGCATGTTTTTTCAATTCGGCATGCTTGCCAAGTAATTTTAAAAATGTTTTCAGAACATATTATAATAAAATTTGGAATAAATTCAAAGAAATTCTCAAAGAACCTCGTAGGGCCAGCTATGGGGAGTTGATAAAATTATTCTAAAAATGTAGAACATTATTTCCAAGTCCTACAAGCATGATTTTCAATTCGGCATGCTTGCCAAGTAATTTTAAAAATGTTTTCAGAACATATTATAATAAAATTTGGAATAAATTCAAAGAAATTCTCAAAGAACCTCGTAGGGCCAGCTATGGGGAGTTGATAAAATTATTCTAAAAATGTAGAACATTATTTCCAAGTCCTACAAGCATGATTTTCAATTCGGCATGCTTGCCAAGTAATTTTAAAAATGTTTTCAGAACATATTATAATAAAATTTGGAATAAATTCAAAGAAATTCTCAAAGAACCTCGTAGGGCCAGCTATGGGGAGTTGATAAAATTATTCTAAAAATGTAGAACATTATTTCCAAGTCCTACAAGCATGATTTTCAATTCGGCATGCTTGCCAAGTAATTTTAAAAATGTTTTCAGAACATATTATAATAAAATTTGGAATAAATTCAAAGAAATTCTCAAAGAACCTCGTAGGGCCAGCTATGGGGAGTTGATAAAATTATTCTAAAAATGTAGAACATTATTTCCAAGTCCTACAAGCATGTTTTTTTCAATTCGGCATGCTTGCCAAGTAATTTTAAAAATGTTTTCAGAACATATTATAATAAAATTTGGAATAAATTCAAAGAAATTCTCAAAGAACCTCGTAGGGCCAGCTATGGGGAGTTGATAAAATTATTCTAAAAATGTAGAACATTATTTCCAAGTCCTACAAGCATGATTTTCAATTCGGCATGCTTGCCAAGTAATTTTAAAAATGTTTTCAGAACATATTATAATAAAATTTGGAATAAATTCAAAGAAATTCTCAAAGAACCTCGTAGGGCCAGCTATGGGGAGTTGATAAAATTATTCTAAAAATGTAGAACATTATTTCCAAGTCCTACAAGCATGATTTTCAATTCGGCATGCTTGCCAAGTAATTTTAAAAATGTTTTCAGAACATATTATAATAAAATTTGGAATAAATTCAAAGAAATTCTCAAAGAACCTCGTAGGGCCAGCTATGGGGAGTTGATAAAATTATTCTAAAAATGTAGAACATTATTTCCAAGTCCTACAAGCATGATTTTCAATTCGGCATGCTTGCCAAGTAATTTTAAAAATGTTTTCAGAACATATTATAATAAAATTTGGAATAAATTCAAAGAAATTCTCAAAGAACCTCGTAGGGCCAGCTATGGGGAGTTGATAAAATTATTCTAAAAATGTAGAACATTATTTCCAAGTCCTACAAGCATGATTTTCAATTCGGCATGCTTGCCAAGTAATTTTAAAAATGTTTTCAGAACATATTATAATAAAATTTGGAATAAATTCAAAGAAATTCTCAAAGAATCTCGTAGGGCCAGCTATGGGGAGTTGATAAAATTATTCTAAAAATGTAGAACATTATTTCCAAGTCCTACAAGCATGATTTTCAATTCGGCATGCTTGCCAAGTAATTTTAAAAATGTTTTCAGAACATATTATAATAAAATTTGGAATAAATTCAAAGAAATTCTCAAAGAACCTCGTAGGGCCAGCTATGGGGAGTTGATAAAATTATTCTAAAAATGTAGAACATTATTTCCAAGTCCTACAAGCATGATTTTCAATTCGGCATGCTTGCCAAGTAATTTTAAAAATGTTTTCAGAACATATTATAATAAAATTTGGAATAAATTCAAAGAAATTCTCAAAGAACCTCGTAGGGCCAGCTATGGGGAGTTGATAAAATTATTCTAAAAATGTAGAACATTATTTCCAAGTCCTACAAGCATGATTTTCAATTCGGCATGCTTGCCAAGTAATTTTAAAAATGTTTTCAGAACATATTATAATAAAATTTGGAATAAATTCAAAGAAATTCTCAAAGAATCTCGTAGGGCCAGCTATGGGGAGTTGATAAAATTATTCTAAAAATGTAGAACATTATTTCCAAGTCCTACAAGCATGATTTTCAATTCGGCATGCTTGCCAAGTAATTTTAAAAATGTTTTCAGAACATATTATAATAAAATTTGGAATAAATTCAAAGAAATTCTCAAAGAACCTCGTAGGGCCAGCTATGGGGAGTTGATAAAATTATTCTAAAAATGTAGAACATTATTTCCAAGTCCTAGAAGCATGATTTTCAATTCGGCATGCTTGCCAAGTAATTTTAAAAATGTTTTCAGAACATATTATAATAAAATTTGGAATAAATTCAAAGAAATTCTCAAAGAATCTCCTAGGGCCAGCTATGGGGAGTTGATAAAATTATTCTAAAAATGTAGAACATTATTTCCAAGTCCTACAAGCATGATTTTCAATTCGGCATGCTTGCCAAGTAATTTTAAAAATGTTTTCAGAACATATTATAATAAAATTTGGAATAAATTCAAAGAAATTCTCAAAGAACCTCGTAGGGCCAGCTATGGGGAGTTGATAAAATTATTCTAAAAATGTAGAACATTATTTCCAAGTCCTACAAGCATGATTTTCAATTCGGCATGCTTGCCAAGTAATTTTAAAAATGTTTTCAGAACATATTATAATAAAATTTGGAATAAATTCAAAGAAATTCTCAAAGAATCTCCTAGGGCCAGCTATGGGGAGTTGATAAAATTATTCTAAAAATGTAGAACATTATTTCCAAGTCCTACAAGCATGATTTTCAATTCGGCATGCTTGCCAAGTAATTTTAAAAATGTTTTCAGAACATATTTTAATAAAATTTGGAATAAATTCAAAGAAATTCTCAAAGAACCTCGTAGGGCCAGCTATGGGGAGTTGATAAAATTATTCTAAAAATGTAGAACATTATTTCCAAGTCCTACAAGCATGATTTTCAATTCGGCATGCTTGCCAAGTAATTTTAAAAATGTTTTCAGAACATATTATAATAAAATTTGGAATAAATTCAAAGAAATTCTCAAAGAACCTCGTAGGGCCAGCTATGGGGAGTTGATAAAATTATTCTAAAAATGTAGAACATTATTTCCAAGTCCTACAAGCATGATTTTCAATTCGGCATGCTTGCCAAGTAATTTTAAAAATGTTTTCAGAACATATTATAATAAAATTTGGAATAAATTCAAAGAAATTCTCAAAGAACCTCGTAGGGCCAGCTATGGGGAGTTGATAAAATTATTCTAAAAATGTAGAACATTATTTCCAAGTCCTACAAGCATGTTTTTCAATTCGGCATGCTTGCCAAGTATTTTTTTAAATGTTTCCTGAACATATTTTAATAAAATTTGGAATAAATTCAAAGAAATTCACAAAGAACCTGGTAGGGCCAGCCATGGGGAGTGGATAAAATTATTCTAAAAATGTAGAACATTATTTCCAAGTCCTACAAGCATGATTTTCAATTCGGCATGCTTGCCAAGTAATTTTAAAAATGTTTTCAGAACATATTATAATAAAATTTGGAATAAATTCAAAGAAATTCTCAAAGAACCTCGTAGGGCCAGCTATGGGGAGTTGATAAAATTATTCTAAAAATGTAGAACATTATTTCCAAGTCCTACAAGCATGATTTTCAATTCGGCATGCTTGCCAAGTAATTTTAAAAATGTTTTCAGAACATATTATAATAAAATTTGGAATAAATTCAAAGAAATTCTCAAAGAACCTCGTAGGGCCAGCTATGGGGAGTTGATAAAATTATTCTAAAAATGTAGAACATTATTTCCAAGTCCTACAAGCATGATTTTCAATTCGGCATGCTTGCCAAGTAATTTTAAAAATGTTTTCAGAACATATTATAATAAAATTTGGAATGAATTCAAAGAAATTCTCAAAGAACCTCGTAGGGCCAGCTATGGGGAGTTGATAAAATTATTCTAAAAATGTAGAACATTATTTCCAAGTCCTACAAGCATGATTTTCAATTCGGCATGCTTGCCAAGTAATTTTAAAAATGTTTTCAGAACATATTATAATAAAATTTGGAATAAATTCAAAGAAATTCTCAAAGAACCTCGTAGGGCCAGCTATGGGGAGTTGATAAAATTATTCTAAAAATGTAGAACATTATTTCCAAGTCCTACAAGCATGTTTTTCAATTCGGCATGCTTGCCAAGTATTTTTTTAAATGTTTCCTGAACATATTTTAATAAAATTTGGAATAAATTCAAAGAAATTCACAAAGAACCTGGTAGGGCCAGCCATGGGGAGTGGATAAAATTATTCTAAAAATGTAGAACATTATTTCCAAGTCCTAAAAGCATGATTTTCAATTCGGCATGCTTGCCAAGTAATTTTAAAAATGTTTTCAGAACATATTATAATAAAATTTGGAATAAATTCAAAGAAATTCTCAAAGAACCTCGTAGGGCCAGCTATGGGGAGTTGATAAAATTATTCTAAAAATGTAGAACATTATTTCCAAGTCCTACAAGCATGATTTTCAATTCGGCATGCTTGCCAAGTAATTTTAAAAATGTTTTCAGAACATATTATAATAAAATTTGGAATGAATTCAAAGAAATTCTCAAAGAACCTCGTAGGGCCAGCTATGGGGAGTTGATAAAATTATTCTAAAAATGTAGAACATTATTTCCAAGTCCTACAAGCATGATTTTCAATACGGCATGCTTGCCAAGTAATTTTAAAAATGTTTTCAGAACATATTATAATAAAATTTGGAATAAATTCAAAGAAATTCTCAAAGAACCTCGTAAAGCCAGCTATAAGGAGTTGATAAAATTATTTTAAAATGCAGAACACAATGTTGAAGTTCTATTAGCATAAACTTTTATTCGGCATGCTTAATTGCCAAGTAAATTGAAATATATTTTAAGAAAATGTTTAATAAAAATAATTATGTTCTTCGTTTTTAAAATAAGTTATCAACTTCTTATAGCTGGTCTCACGAGTTTTTTTTGTTTTGAATTTCATTGAATTTATTCAACAATTTAAAATATGTTCTGAAAACATATTTAAAATTACTTGGCAAGCATACCGAATTGAAAACCATGCCTTTAGGACTTGGAAATAATGTTCTACATTTTAAGAATAATTTTATCAACTCCCCATGGCTGGCCCTACGAGGTTCTTTGAGAATTTCTTTGAATTCATTCCAAATTTTATTAAAATATGTTCTGGAAACATTTTTAAAATTACTTGGCAAGCATGCCGAATTGAAAAACATGCTTGTAGGACTTGGAAATAATGTTCTACATTTTTAGAATAATTTTATCAACTCCCCATGGCTGGCCCTACGAGGTTCTTTGAGAATTTCTTTGAATTCATTCCAAATTTTATTAAAATATGTTCAGAAAACATTTAAAAAAATACTTGGCAAGCATGCCGAATTGAAAAACATGCTTGTAGGACTTGGAAATAATGTTCTACATTTTTAGAATAATTTTATCAACTCCCCATGGCTGGCCCTACGAGGTTCTTTGAGAATTTCTTTGAATTCATTCCAAATTTTATTAAAATATGTTCAGAAAACATTTAAAAAAAATACTTGGCAAGCATGCCGAATTGAAAATCATGCTTGTAGGACTTGGAAATAATGTTCTACATTTTTAGAATAATTTTATCAACTCCCCATGATTAATTTTATTAAAATATGTTCAGAAAACATTTAAAAAAATACTTGGCAAGCATGCCGAATTGAAAATCATGCTTGTAGGACTTGGAAATAATGTTCTACATTTTTAGAATAATTTTATCAACTCCCCATGGCTGGCCCTACGAGGTTCTTTGAGAATTTCTTTGAATTTATTCTATATTTTATTATAATATGTTCTGGAAACATTTTTAAAATTACTTGGCAAGCATGCCGAATTGAAAAACATGCTTGTAGGACTTGGAAATAATGTTCTACATTTTTAGAATAATTTTATCAACTCCCCATGGCTGGCCCTACGAGGTTCTTTGAGAATTTCTTTGAATTCATTCCAAATTTTATTAAAATATGTTCTGGAAACATTTTTAAAATTACTTGGCAAGCATGCCGAATTGAAAAACATGCTTGTAGGACTTGGAAATAATGTTCTACATTTTTAGAATAATTTTATCAACTCCCCATGGCTGGCCCTACGAGGTTCTTTGAGAATTTCTTTGAATTCATTCCAAATTTTATTAAAATATGTTCAGAAAACATTTAAAAAAATACTTGGCAAGCATGCCGAATTGAAAATCATGCTTGTAGGACTTGGAAATAATGTTCTACATTTTTAGAATAATTTTATCAACTCCCCATGGCTGGCCCTACGAGGTTCTTTGAGAATTTCTTTGAATTCATTCCAAATTTTATTAAAATATGTTCTGAAAACATTTTTTAAAATTACTTGGCAAGCATGCCGAATTGAAAATCATGCTTGTAGGACTTGGAAATAATGTTCTACATTTTTAGAATAATTTTATCCACTCCCCATGGCTGGCCCTACGAGGTTCTTTGAGAATTTCTTTGAATTTATTCCAAATTTTATTAAAATATGTTCTGAAAACATTTTTAAAATTACTTGGCAAGCATGCCGAATTGAAAAACATGCTTGTAGGACTTGGAAATAATGTTCTACATTTTTAGAATAATTTTATCAACTCCCCATGGCTGGCCCTACGAGGTTCTTTGAGAATTTCTTTGAATTCATTCCAAATTTTATTAAAATATGTTCTGAAAACATTTTTTTAAATTACTTGGCAAGCATGCCGAATTGAAAAACATACTTGTAGGACTTGGAAATAATGTTCTAAATTTTTAGAATAATTTTATCAACTCCCCATGGCTGGCCCTACGAGGTTCTTTGAGAATTTCTTTGAATTCATTCCAAATTTTATTAAAATATGTTCTGAAAACATTTTTTAAAAATAACTTGGCAAGCATGCCGAATTGAAAATCATGCTTGTAGGACTTGGAAATAATGTTCTACATTTTTAGAATAATTTTATCAACTCCCCATGGCTGGCCCTACGAGGTTCTTTGAGAATTTCTTTGAATTTATTCCAAATTTTATTAAAATATGTTCTGAAAACATTTTTAAAATTACTTGGCAAGCATGCCGAATTGAAAAACATGCTTGTAGGACTTGGAAATAATGTTCTACATTTTTAGAATAATTTTATCAACTCCCCATAGCTGGCCCTATGAGAATTTCTTTGAATTTATTCTATATTTTATTATAATATGTTCTGAAAACATTTTTTTAAATTACTTGGCAAGCATGCCGAATTGAAAATCATGCTTGTAGGACTTGGAAATAATGTTCTACATTTTTAGAATAATTTTATCAACTCCCCATAGCTGGCCCTACGAGATTCTTTGAGAATTTCTTTGAATTCATTCCAAATTTTATTAGAATATGTTCAGAAAACATTTAAAAAAATACTTGGCAAGCATGCCGAATTAAAAATCATGCTTGTAGGACTTGGAAATAATGTTCTACATTTTTAGAATAATTTTATCAACTCCCCATGGCTGGCCCTACGAGGTTCTTTGAGAATTTCTTTGAATTTATTCTATATTTTATTATAATATGTTCTGGAAACATTTTTAAAATTACTTGGCAAGCATGCCGAATTGAAAAACATGCTTGTAGGACTTGGAAATAATGTTCTACATTTTTAGAATAATTTTATCAACTCCCCATGGCTGGCCCTACGAGGTTCTTTGAGAATTTCTTTGAATTCATTCCAAATTTTATTAAAATATGTTCTGGAAACATTTTTAAAATTACTTGGCAAGCATGCCGAATTGAAAAACATGCTTGTAGGACTTGGAAATAATGTTCTACATTTTTAGAATAATTTTATCAACTCCCCATGGCTGGCCCTACGAGGTTCTTTGAGAATTTCTTTGAATTCATTCCAAATTTTATTAAAATATGTTCAGAAAACATTTAAAAAAATACTTGGCAAGCATGCCGAATTGAAAATCATGCTTGTAGGACTTGGAAATAATGTTCTACATTTTTAGTAGTAGTTTATGCAACAAGTTGCAAAAAGAGGATTTTTTTAGCACGAGTCGTACATTTATCCAACGAGGTTCACCGAGTTGGATAAATACGACGAGTGCTGAAAAAATCAAGTTTTGCAACGAGTTCCATACAACATTTTTTGCAATTTCGAAAAACACCCATTGAGTGAAATTTTAAGTCAAATTTTCATGTATTTTGTCATTAAATCGTTTAAATCAAAAAAAATGTTGAAAAGTATTACTTTTCGAAACAAGTGCTGAAAAGTTCAACTTTTCAGCACCCATTTCAGTGCTGAAAAGTAGAACTTTTCAGCATTTATTTTGAAAAGTGTTGCTATTCGATTCTGTTATTTTTGGTACAGAAAAGTAGGCTATTTCGTCGTTCAAGAATGACAGGAAAAGTAAGTAGTTTCACGACGGAATTGCAAAAAATAATTTTATCAACTCCCCATGGCTGGCCCTACGAGGTTCTTTGAGAATTTCTTTGAATTCATTCCAAATTTTATTAAAATATGTTCTGAAAACATTTTTTAAAATTACTTGGCAAGCATGCCGAATTGAAAATCATGCTTGTAGGACTTGGAAATAATGTTCTACATTTTTAGAATAATTTTATCCACTCCCCATGGCTGGCCCTACTAGGTTCTTTGAGAATTTCTTTGAATTTATTCCAAATTTTATTATAATATGTTCTGAAAACATTTTTTTAAATTACTTGGCAAGCATGCCGAATTGAAAAACATACTTGTAGGACTTGGAAATAATGTTCTAAATTTTTAGAATAATTTTATCAACTCCCCATGGCTGGCCCTACGAGGTTCTTTGAGAATTTCTTTGAATTCATTCCAAATTTTATTAAAATATGTTCTGAAAACATTTTTAAAATTACTTGGCAAGCATGCCGAATTGAAAAACATGCTTGTAGGACTTGGAAATAATGTTCTACATTTTTAGAATAATTTTATCAACTCCCCATAGCTGGCCCTATGAGAATTTCTTTGAATTTATTCTATATTTTATTATAATATGTTCTGAAAACATTTTTTTAAATTACTTGGCAAGCATGCCGAATTGAAAATCATGCTTGTAGGACTTGGAAATAATGTTCTACATTTTTAGAATAATTTTATCAACTCCCCATAGCTGGCCCTACGAGATTCTTTGAGAATTTCTTTGAATTCATTCCAAATTTTATTAGAATATGTTCAGAAAACATTTAAAAAAATACTTGGCAAGCATGCCGAATTAAAAATCATGCTTGTAGGACTTGGAAATAATGTTCTACATTTTTAGAATAATTTTATCAACTCCCCATGGCTGGCCCTACGAGGTTCTTTGAGAATTTCTTTGAATTCATTCCAAATTTTATTAAAATATGTTCAGAAAACATTTTTAAAATTACTTGGCTAGCATGCCGAATTGAAAAACATGCTTGTAGAACAAGCTAATAATGTTCTGCATTATTAAAATAATTGTATTAACCCCTCATAGCTGGCCCAACGAGGATTTGAATTTTTATTTTCATTCATTCATTTTTCTTTTTGGGAGCATTTAGGTTTTTCAGATTTTTTTTTGTAAATTTGAATTTTGCATCATTAATCTTTTTTTGTTTTTCATTTTTATAATTTTTAACACTGAACCTTGCAATTGTTTAAATAATGTTTACTTCCTTTAATCATTTTTATTTTTCATAATCGGCCGTAGGATAACCAGAAGTTATCCTGGATGCCATAAAGATGGCCGCCGTTAGCGGCCGTAGGATAACCGTCCAGGATAACTTCAGCCAGGTTGGGACACCACCGTTTAACGGGGCGGTTCGTGTAATTTGGACAAGCGAGTTCGATGTGAGGACCGATCCCTGCGTTCGGGGTTCCCATTGGGACGGTCGCAAGGCACCCATCGCACCAGAGTGAAATGTGCCAATCAATCTTGTAACGTGTCAACCGCTGACGGTTTGCGTGTTTCGTATACATTTTTTCGGGTGGTTCGAGATATTTTAAGACACTGGTGGAGGGATTACTTATTGGATTAGAATCGGTGGAGGAAAAAAAATTAAACAACACATAACATTGCACAAAATAAACATAAAAATAAGATTTAAAAAAAAAGACTAAAAGAACGGCCTTCAAAATCCGTTTAGGCCGTTGCAAATATTTTTTGAAGTTTATGTCCCTCGACTCTGGTCGAGGTCGAGAGGTGGGGGCAAAAAAAAATTTATAAAAATTTAAATAACAAACCGTGGTCACTACATTTAAATAAAAAAAAGTGTTTTAAAGTGCAATTCCAGACCAAAACAAACATTTTAAGGTACTTTTATATTATGTTATCTTTGGCTCATATAAGCCAATTTTGTGTATATGAAGCCAGCTCGAGAATTTTTCCAACATTTGTGAAGGGCGTGAGTTATTTAAAAATTAAATACAATAAATATTGCTGTTTCACGAAGTCGTAGGTGGTCAAAGACAAATTTTTCCCGATTATTTTTTTTGGGAAATAGTCCAAGAGAACACAGTATTCACGCATGTAATTTTTCGATCATCTGAGTTTATAAACATTCCAAACTTAAAAATGTTTTTTTTTAACATGAAACATGAAATTTGAATAAAATTCCTTTTTTTAAATGGTCTGCTACTGTAAATTTTTTAATTTAATTTTATTCGGACTTTTTCGGTGAAAACTGACACAAATTTTAGAAAAAAGATGATGAAATTTTAGATGGATAGGTCAACTAAAATTCTTCTAAAATTTGTGTCAGTTTTCACCGAAAAAGTCCGATTAAAATTAAATTTACTTCATTTCTCGGTGACCAAAACAATATGGGGATGTAAATTTTAGGTATAAGTTTTTTTCAACAGGGAATAAAAAGAGTTGAAAATTGATTCAAATTTATTTGATAACGTCAAATGGAACGTTAGTGAAATTATTTAATATTTCACTCAAAAATTCTTAAATATATGTTTGTTCTACAAGTTGAAACTTTGCTTACAATTAGAAAACGATTCTTCTTAAAAAAACTGATTTTTCCCTTTAAACCCAGTTTTTAAAAGTGTGAAAAAATCGTCGTTAAATAAGAAATTTTATAGATTGAAAATAATGTCAATAATTTTGAAGATATTTTACCATATTTTTAATTGAATTTTCATTGCATGAACTTTTCGATTTTTACAACTGGACTTCAAGTGCAATCTCAATAGAGTTTGTAGGGCGAATTGTTTTTGACATCGCTTTGAATTTATAAAAATAGTGATTTTTTTCAATTGTCTATTGATTTACAAAACTTGTTTGAGTTCAGATTTAAAATGGATATTTATAAGAACTTTTGATATTTTGATAAAGTGCTGTCTTAAAGCATCAACTATTTTCATGTTTTTTTTTATAGAAAAGGTCCGCGCTTTTTCATTCCTGAAATATTCGAATTGTTGAGATTTGACGTATAATTTCTAAGATATCAAAAATTACAAAATGAGTGCTAAATTTGTGACACTTGGAAAAAATATGTTTCGTAACTTTAATTTGCTTGTGAAATCTTTAATTGAGCAAGGTTTGAACCAATGTTCATTATATGAAAGTTTAGCAACTTTTACCTTTTGAGGTTTTTTGAAGAGAATTGCACTTAAAAAAAATCATTTCAATAAACTCTAAAACGGTGCATTTTTTTTTTAAATTCATTAAACTTCTCAATTGCCAATTCATTTTTTTGCTTAGATTTTTTTAATTTTCTAAGTGCATTTTCGTGTCAACAATCTTTCATTTACAGCATCTACTTAATATGGTGGTACTTTTCACCCAAGAATTTAAACTAAAAGAAATAGGCAAAAATAAGTTTGCAACCCAAACCTGATCATCACATTCACATTTCCAATGCTTGGTGATTAGAAAATCTAATCTCAAGGTACAGATTTGCGAAAACATTCATAGCACTTGTGTATGGACAGACCCCATTTTGTATCGAGAATGCAATCATGCTTGATAACTAATTTGGGCATAAGCATAAAATGAAAAGAATTAAATGCATTGTTGAAAAAAAATTTGCAGGTTTGGTTTCAAATATTTTGTTTGAGATATTTTTCAAATGTCCGCCATAACGGGGTTTGTCTTCCGGTACCCCCTGAGACCCCTCGTGGTACCCCAAAGGGTACCTGTACCCAAGGGGTCGTGCATAAACCACGTGGTCTCCTTAGGGGGGGGGGGGTCCGAAATCCGACCGAAAAAAAACCATGAAAAGCCATGGGGGGGAGGGGGGGGGGTCGACGGCTGACCACGTGGCCTTTAAAAAAAAATCTTTTCCTAAAAAAAAACAAAAAAATACGCGCTTTGAATTTACTTATATGCATAAATTTTTTGTTACACTTCAAAACCATACAATTATTGTGTTTAAAATTATTACTTATATTTCAATGTCATAATATTTTCCAATTCAATATTGAATTATATATTTCGGCAGATTCATATCAATACTTTGAGCCTCTTATTGAATGTACACTTTTTAATACTTATGTAACTACGTCTTGCAAAAGTTTAAAAGCTGTTAAAAATAAAGTGACAGTATCCAAAGTTAATATACTCTAAAAAATGCGTACCAAAATGCAAACACAATTTTTTTTTTGTTGATAGTATCAAGTAGCTAAAAAGTTGCTTGCAAATTTGCATTGAAAGTAGATGTAGTCTTCGATAGTTCTATTTTGGAACAACTAAAAAAATAAATAATGCTGACAATTTTATAAGATTTTCGTAACAAGGCAAAAAACTAAATATGTATTATAAATGAAGTGTCTAAAAATGATTCTCTGCGAAAAAAAAAAAAATCAAAATCTCAGATCTTAGCTAATTACCGTAGCTGGTCCTATAAGTGATCGAAGAATCTTAATCGAAAGATTTCCTTTTGACACTTAAAACAAACTCAAGATATCTTGTATCTCCTCTCTCATGCAATATATTTTTAAGTACAAAGAAACTGAAAACCCCAATTTCAGGATTATCGCGCAAAATTTCAGTTTCACTACCTCATTTGCAAGTGAAACGTCTAACATTAAAAAATAACCAGTAACGAAAAAATATACTATACCACTCAAATATATAGACACATTAAAATAATTTAAGTTTTAAAGAGTCACTTAATTTTTAAATGCCGATATCAATTTGTGAAATAAATTTCAATACAATGCCGTTAAAGATCAACATAAATAAAACTCCTTAAAAAAGATGGAACGGTATTTTCAACTCGCTGGTTCTCGGGCATAACTCAACCAACCGGGACATTTTTTTTGAGTGAATTATAAGGATGTCTAGATGATCCTTAAACTTTGCAGAACTCGATTTGATCAAATCTGTAATTTATGCGATCAAAAACGTCGTTCCAACTTTTGTTTTTTTCTAGTAAAAAAATCGCCCGAAAATCCGCGGAGACAAGCCCGAAAACCTGTGAGTTGAAGTTACCGTTCCAATGTTTTAGGGAGGCTTTGGCATCCGTGTTTATTGGACATGCGTTGGGTGTCCCAGTATTAATAATTTCAAAGATATTGAAGAGATTGAAAAATTAACTTATTCAATTTTTTTTTTTGTATTTATTTTGAAGTAATATCTCAGCAACCAAAAGTTGGATCAAAAATCTTAAATCGTAGATAATTGCTTATTTAAACAACTGAAAAAAATTTAAAATAAATTCCAAATTTTAGCTCAATCTTTTTTAAATTTATCAAAACACGTAGTCGATAGCAAAATCAATTTAAAGTAAGAGTAAGACTTAAACAATTTGGATGTCCATGACTAAAAGAATGATTTTTAGCGCGTTGTCTACAACTTTTCCAAAGACACGAAATCGATTTTCGAGCAATTCTATACAAAATCGGTCTTTATTCTTAAATTTTAATTTTTGATTTTTTTAATCCGTCTGAAACCTTTTTTGGTGCCCAAGCCATTTTGCATCATTAGTTTGTCCATATAGTTTTCCATACAAATTTGGAAGCAATGAAAATTAAAAAATCTGTATCTTTTGAAGAAATTTTTGGTCTATTTGGTGTCTTCGGCAAAGTTGTAGGTATGGATAAGGACTACACTGAGAAAAATGATAAATGGTAATTTACTTTGCCGATTTTTAATTTCACTTTTTGTCACTAAAACATGATTTGCAAAAAAAAACACTATTTTTTTTTATTTTGCCAACTTTTCAGAAATTTCCAGAACGTTGTTTGAGTTATGAATTTTTGAATCAATACTGATTAAAACAAATCGAAATATTGACCGCAACTTAATTTCCATTTTATTTTTCGATGTAAAATCGAATTTGCAATTTAAAAGTACATTAGTGAAATTTTCATAAAGTGCACCGTTTTCAAGTTATAGCTATTTTAGGTAACTTTTTTCAAAAATAGTTGCAGTTATTAATTTAAAAAAATTAGTGCCCGTGCTTGCCCAATTTTGAAAAAAAAAATATTTTTGAAATGCTGAGAAAATTCTTTGTTGCTGAGATATTGCCTTGCAAAGATTTTAAAACAGAAAAATAGATGTTTACTACCCAAACAACCCATAATTTTCTTATGTCGATATCTCAGCAACTATGGTGAAAAATAAAGACTAACATTTCAAAAGGTCGTAATATTGAATGTTTGTCCCTGTCTCTGATTCTTGTATGGAGAAAAAAATTAAACAGCTCGACTTTTTTGGACACACTGAATCCTTGGAATCAATCATGCTTAATTAAAAAGAAAAGTTGCTTTAGTTTGGATTTTTATGAATGTTTGGAATAAAATAAATATTAACTTGGATCTTTCATAACTAGATATTTTCCTTAAAATAAAATGAAAATATTTTTTTCCTGAAACAAAACTTTTCTATTTAATTAATTTCGATTTTAAGAAAATATTTAAAAGCGCATTTAAATTAAATCATGAATGCTGTTTATAAATCAAAAAAGCTTTAATTCTTAAAGCATATTTATTCTGAATGCAATTAATTGCACTGCAATTCCATAATTTTGAATACATGGGTAAATCTCCGCCAACTCACACAGCAGTTGCCCCGACCCCTCTTCGATTTGCGTGAAACTTTGTCCCAAGGGGTAACTTTTGTCCCTGATCACGAATCCGAGGTCCGTTTTTTGATATCTCGTGACGGAGGGGCGGCACGACCCCTTCCATTTTTGAACATGCGAAAAAAGAGGTGTTTTTCAATAATTTGCAACCTGAAATTGTGATGAGATAGAAATTTGGTGTCAAAGGGACTTTTATGTAAAATTAGACGCCCGATTTGATGGCGTACTCAGAATTCCGAAAAAACGTATTTTTCATCGAAAAAAACACTAAAAAAGTTTTAAAAATTCTCCCATTATCCGTTACTCGACTGTAAAAAATTTTGGAACATGTCATTTTATGGGAAATTTAATGTACTTTTCGAATCTACATTGACTTAAAAGGGTAATTTTTTCATTTAGAACAAAATTTTTCATTTTAAAATTTCGTGGTTTTTCTAACTTTGCAGGGTTATTTTTTAGAGTGTAAAAATGTTCTACAAAGTTGTAGAGCATACAATTACAAAAAATTTGATGTATAGACATAAGGGGTTTGCTCATAAACATCACGAGTTATCGCGATTTTACTAAAAAAAGTTTTGAAAAAGTTGGTCGTCATCGATCATGGCCGTTCATAGTCACCCGCGACAGACGCGGACGACGAAACAAAGAGAAACGCAAAAAGTAACTTTTTCAAAACTTTTTTTCGTAAAATCGCGATAACTCGTGATGTTTATAAGCAAACCCCTTATGTCTTTATATCAAAATTTTTGTAATTGTCTGCTCTACAACTTTGTACAACATTGTTACACTCTAAAAAATAACCCTGCAAAGTTATAAAAAACACGAAATTTTAAAATGAAAAAATTTGTTCTAAATGAAAAAATGACCCTTCAGGGTCAATGTAGATTCGAAAAGTACCATAAATTTCCCATAAAATGACATGTTCCAATTTTTTTTATAGTCAAGTAACGGAAAATGGGAGAATTTTTTAATTTTTTTTGGTGTTTTTTTCGATGAAAAATACGTTTTTTCGGAATTCTGAGTACGCCATCAAATCGGGCGTCTAATTTTACATAAATGTCCCTTTGACACCAAATTTCTATCTCATCACCGTTTCAGGCTGCAAATTATTGAAAAACACCTCTCTTTCTCGCATGTTCAAAAATGGAAGGGGTCGTACCGCCCCTCCGTCACGAGATATCAAAAAACGGACCTCGGATTCGTGATCAGGGACAAAAGTTACCCCTTAGGACAAAGTTTCACGCAAATCGAAGAGGGGTCGGGGCAACTTTTCCCGATTTCGTGTGAGTTTGTAGAGAATTACCCACATATGAGAGTATTTTTTACTTTCTGTACCATTTCAATTAATTGTTATACTGTTATTATTTACCTTAAACTTTGTTATATCATACTTTTTTCACGCTTTTAAGTGAATTTCTGTTTTTTTTTTATATATTGTTAAATTGGTTTTAATGGTGTTACAGCACCTACACAAATTAAAATGTTTTCTATTTGACCCAATGTCACCCCCTCTAAAGGGTGAGTTTGAGTTAATTTTAAAACGATTGGCATTTATGAACGGTGTGATTATACAAGCCATATTCTGGGAAACTGTTGGTAAATTCAGGAGCATTCCCCAACATTATTTGTTTCGATATAATTTGAAATGTTTTTATTGTGTTAAAATAACAACGGTAATATCGTTTTTTTTTTACCAAAAGTCACCACCACTGACGGTACATCATTGGTGTATAAACATTTTTGAAATCTATACTTATTTAGTTTTTTTTAAAGATTTTTCACCTGGGAGGAAAAAGCCACGTGGCCATATGGGGGGGGGGGGGGGTTTGGCGTGAAACCACGAAAAACCATGAGGGGGGAGGGGGGGGTCAAAAATTCTCAAAAAAAAGACCACGTGGTTTATGCACGACCCCCAAGGTTGAGAACCACTGAACCTAAGACGTTGCAAAAAGCCTCACGAAAATGCCTGTCCTAAAAAATATAAAAAAAATCATTTATTAAAACCATGTTTTTGAAAACTGGACTAAATATCAACATTTTCAAAATCCGATCGCGAGAAGCGATTCCCAAGACAATTTTAAATTAATGTCTTCATATTGACCATTTTCCTAAGTACAATCCTTACAGTGGTTTTAAAAATAAAGGTGTGGAAAACAGGGTTTTTGACGATTTTTTGGTGATATTTTGCCATATCTATGAGACTTGCCCTATAAACGTTGAACTTTTCGACTTAAAATCCTGAAAATTGAATATCATGAAATTAAATAGAAATTGGTATTAGCAATTTCGAAGGTTATTTTGTAACTTTTTTCCTTCCCCTGCTCAATTTTTCGCCCGTGTACCAGTAAACTCTAACACCGTTTGAATTAGTCAGCTGTTGAAAGGTACCCCATATCTCAGCTTAGGATAATTACTGCACTGATGTTTTTGCCAAAACAATCCAATAAATGAAATGAAATGAAATGAAATGAAAAATTGAAATTGAAATTTTACGAGTAATTGAAAAAGCATGTTGCAAACGGTAAATCCATTAAAGATTGCGACAAAAATCAAGAAAAACAAAGGTTATCATTTAATACGACGCTTCCCAAGAAATCTTATTCGGAGCAAACCTCTTCTTACCCAGAAAGCACTTTCATTGTCCTCCCACGCAAAATTATAAAATGGCAAAAACAACCCTACCCTACGAAGCTGTCGTTCTTCTCCGAAAATGGGTCACAGTTGGATGGTTCTTGTTGCACGAAATGACAATCAATATCCAGACGCAAGAACACCACAAACCGATTACTCTCGATAGAGCTCTATATGTAGGCAGATGTCGTCTGCTGAGTATGAACCAGCATTTGAGGCAAAACGCGCTCTGCATTTTGCAAATAATTGAATTTGTTTGCAAGATCTGACCCAAATTCGACCAATGCGCGCGGGCAAAATCGAGTGATAAAATAATGTCACTCAGCGGGGGTACATTTCTGGTACAAGCTGGCATCGGCAGTCCAGCAGCTAAATACTATTGCGTGTTTCCGGTTGAAATGCACTTTCGGTTTCTGTTTGCACATGACACGCAAACGAACAAACAACAACCCCTGCAACCGGGATACAACAAATGTGGAAAAACACATTGGTGGGAAAAACCACTTTCATACATATGTGAAAAAGGGATGCAAAAAATTGTTGCAAACATACGTCACTCGACATTAGCATCAACGGTTTTGCATTTTCCCGGAATTTGAAAACATATTTCAACCCCTTTTTATTACTTTTTTTACCACACATTCACATGTACAGCAGGGTTTCCAGAAAATATCCAATCCAATGATTTTGGTTTCAAACTTTTGACAATATTTTTTTATATACATTTGGCCAAGAGGCTCATAATACCCATAATACCTTAGGGAACAACACCAAGAAAAATTTACCCATGTTTTGGACACCCTAATGTGCAAATACTAACGCAATAACGAGTAGCTCAACTGGACCAAAATGTCCAGGAATAATTTACCCTTCCCCATCACCACCCCCTGCAAGCTGTCATGTTGTTTGTATACACTTACTGACCAGAGTATTTGCCCACACATACAAACACAAACACCCTCGTATAACACGCACATACACACATTCGCGTGCGCGTGTGATAAATGCAATTAATTTGTGGCAATTTATGAGTTGGCAGTTGGCGCGGTCGGTATCCGTCGTCGATCTAGGAGCGAACCTCCAACATTCCGGCCCCCAACTCAACAGGAAAAGGTAGCAATATGACAACGCGTGACTCATTTCGGGACAAATGCTGCCCATCATCTTTTGCCATCTCGCGACGGTCGGCGTTGACAGATGGCGGTAATTTGGCGCGAAATTAAGAGTTTAAGAGGCTTCTTCGTGATAATGGGGACCGTTTAGCCGTTGATGGAAGTAATAGAAATTATAACGAAAGTTGAATTGAAAGATTAGACTATGCAAGTGGAGAACTCGCGAGAAAGTGGAGGATATATTCTTGCTACTAGAGATGGAACGCATTTTAGAAATAACATTATGATCCCGTTTTAAAATTGTAAGTTGAGTATTAAACATGAATCAACTTTTCGTAAAAATGTGCGTTCAAATTGAAATAGTAGTTTATGCAACAAGTTGCAAAAAGAGGATTTTTTCAGCACGAGTCGTACATTTATCCAACGAGGTTCACCGAGTTGGATAAATACGAAGAGTGCTGAAAAAATCAAGTTTTGCAACGAGTTCCATACAACATTTTTTGCAATTCCGAAAAACACCCATTGAGTGAAATTTTATGTCAATTTTTCATGTATTTTGTCAATAAATCGTTTGAATCAAAAAAAATGTTGAAAAGTGTTACTTTTCAAAACAAGTGCTGAAAAGTTCAACTTTTCACCACCCATTTCAGTGCTGAAAAGTAGAACTTTTCAGCATTTATTTTGAAAAGTGTTGCTATTCGATTCGAAAGTAGGCTATTTCGTCGTTCAAGAATGACAGGAAAAGTAAGTAGTTTCACGACGGAATTGCAAAAATTGTAATTTCATGACTCGTATGGGACGCCTGGAGCTTTTCGTTAAATATTTGTCCCGTTTAATATTAGTATTCAGTCTGCAAACACGGTGCGATCTTAAAAATAGATTATAATGCGTCAAAAAAATATTTTAAAATAAGGCAATAAGGCATTTTTTCAACTTTTTGTCCCTCCCATTACAAAAACTCCTTCAAAAATCAAATTTTCTTTCAAAAAACATGTAACAATAATCGTTAGCTATTTTAAATAAATTGTTAAACGTTCCACACATAAGACACTTTTAGATTTGTATATCATTGATATTATGCACATTTTTGTTAGAAGCATTTCTGCATGATTTTTTTTTTTAATTATAAAGCATTTTCTGATACTTTTTACTTTTAAATTTTGAGTGTTGAGCTTGAAGTTTGATTATTGTTTCACCCCTGCCCTCAACCTTGCCAAGAGTCTAGGGACAAAGACTGACTAAAATTTGAACTGGCCTAAACATTAAAATGACAGATTTTTTTATTTGTGTTCCAAGAAGATACAGCCATTTCACGTCAAATAGAAAGGATCGAAATCAAAAGCTCCGATTTGGCTCAAATTTGGTATAAGATCGAGTTCCTTGGGCAAACTAATTAGACCCGTGTTTTTGCGTTTGGCGAATAGGGTGCTTCTATCCGAAATAGGGTGGTCCAAAAAATTGCAACATTTTTCAAAAAATAATATCTCTGGAATCTGGAACTGCTGAACAAATTTTAAAGCAGAAAAAATATGTTGAGATCCAAAAAAAACTAGCTTAATATTTGAAAAAGGTCATATGAAAATTTCCTGATTCCTTGTAATATTTTACATTACATTGCGAATATCCATCAACAGGATTTGGAAATATGATTTTTTAAACAAAAAATACTGAAAAAATACGGAAACTAATCTCATCTAACCCTAGCGCAGCCAGTCTTTCGAGGGCATCATGCTGAAAAAATGACGGAAACGAGTAAAAATCAACTGTGATAACTTCAAAATTTAAGGATTCAGCTACATTGTTTTGCTAGAATTATCACAAATTTTCAGTCATCAGAGCCATCACAGATTTTGAAAAAGGCTTTTTTTATGTTTTTTTTTTTTTCATCTAAAGTTTTTTTTTGCTTGAAAAGGTCCTATAAAAGCTATGTGAAGCGGCCGTGGCTGACTGGTTACGGTGTTCGTTTTCTAAGCGAATGGTCCTGGGTTCGATTCCCATCTGCTCCCAAAGAGAAAGTATAGGAAATATTAATCTTAAAACTCTGAACATGAACGAAAAATCAAAGTCGCCCGAGTCGGGGTTCGATCCCCCGTCCTTTGGATTGGTAAGCAAAAATGCTAACCACTACGCCATCACGACTTGGTGAGCGATGACTGGAATTAGGAATACTGTTACTATCAACTATATACGCGCTGGGTTTTTGTCCATTTGACAAGGGTTCGGAAGTTCTAAATAACGTTTGAACCCGATTGGTGCAAACGTTTTTCAGGGCGGGGCTTGTCGATAAAAAAAAAGCTGAGGTACCTCGCGCTCGGCTAGCCAGCGTAGAAATGGGTCACCGAAGCTCGGCAGAGCTAACACCTTCCAAATGCCTATGCGAGTTATTTGCATGTATAGAATGAATTTCTAAAAAATACATGGAAACAACTCAATTTGTAAGAAGCGACCGCGTGGTCCCGTTTGGTTGGTTGCACACACACACACACACACACACACACACACACACAAAAGGTCCTATAAAAGCTATAAGATTTCCTATGTTTATAGGTCTTTTCCAATAAAAGTCATTTTGAATTGAATATAGATTTTTTTAGCTATACCAAAAATTGTTTCTTGGTATGAGAAAAATTAAAAAAATAGAAAAAAGGTATCAGGCATGTTTTCAACATTGAAAATTTTATTATTTTTTTTCTTGGGAATCAACACCAACAATTGAAAAAAAAAATAATTAATCGACAATTGTTTCAATATATTTCTTACAAATGACCATAATTTCAATTAACCCTCTACCGCCCAAATTTTTTTTTTGAAAATTTTAATTTTTCCCGTGTTCAGGAGGTTATTTTGAGCAACTTTTGTTCTACGAAAAACTTCACTTCTCTTGTTTTATGTTGTTCTTGTTTTATTTTTAGTATTTTAATTTTCATTTATCTTGTTTAGTTCATGTTTGTTTTTGGTAGTATTTGGCCTATTCTAACACCTCCTATCATTACATTTTGCCTATGGGTCATTCCATCTGAAGCGGAACAGCATTTGAAAATTACCATCTCCGATTCTGCTCAAATTTGGCAGAGCTGTTGAGACTATCAAAACATGCAAAAATCCCGAATTTCATCCAAATCGGACCACCCCTCCATTTTTGTACCCTCCCAAAAAATCGACATTTTGGCGATTTTTGAGCGAAACCCCTATCTTCAAACGACGATAACTCAGGAACCACAAATCTTAGAGGGTCGTATTCACAAATAAAACCGAATTGAATTGAATTATTTCAATAAATAACCAGGTAGCAGTTATTGATCAGCACGACTGAGTGCTTCTAGCAGATGCGGCGAGTGTAGCTGATGTAGGTAATCTCAAATACTCAAAAATTTAAAATTCGATATCTCTGGAACGAAACATATTCCTTTCTGTCGATGAGTGATTCTTATGTAAAATTGGCCGGGGAATACGATGGTGAGGTCGAATTTAAAAAATAAATAGGGCTGTTTTGAGATACGGCCATTTAAAGTTTTCAATTGCGCAATACAGGTAGAAAAAAAAATAATCTCAATTTTGATCACGGAAATGGATTCTACGTCAAATTTCTTTCAAAATTGAGTCTAAGACCGACCCTCTAAGATTTGTGGTTCCTGAGTTATCGTCGTTTGAAGATAGGGGTTTCACTCTAAAATCGCCAAAAAGTCGATTTTTTGGGAGGGTACAAAAATGTAGAGGGTGGTCCGATTTGGATGAAATTCGGGATTTTTGCATGTTTTGATAGTCTCAACAGCTCTGCCAAATTTGAGCAGAATCGGAGATGGTAATTTTCAAGTTTGCCTTTTTTCTTGCACACTTTAGGTGGAATGACCCATATCTATTTTTTCATGTTTTTACAGTCACTTTTTAAATTTTTTACTTGTTTTTCACATTTTCTGCTATAGAATGGCACCATTATCATTTATATTATAAACAAATGCATAGAGGCATAGTCTGGGACACTACAAAAATTACTGCATACTTATTTTTACTTAAAATATAGGAAATGTTAGTAAAAAAAACAGCCAAAGTTGAAATTTTTAAAAACATTGGCAAAGTCACATAAAACAAGTAAAACTTCCAACCCTAATTTTCTAAAATTTTAAGAGTTCTTCTTTCCAATGCATTTTAAAGATCAAAAATTGGTTGAAAAATTGATTTTTGGCGATTTTCTAGATCGAAGCCCGTTTAAAGGCCGGGTTAGGTTGTAGAGGGTTAAACACAGCACCAAAACAAAATTTTGCGCTACTATTCTTACAAGGCTCAAGGTTTGTAACCACTTGATAACTACTAAACATTGCACTACTGAAATTTGTATTGCGTTTTTCGTTGAATTTAAGTTAAAATTTATGTTCAACCACCAAACGATTTCCGAGAAAAAATCGTTGTGATTGTCGAGTTTAAGGATGACCCCTAAACTACGCCACAGAGATTTTGAGTTTTTAAACACCCAAAGTTAAAGAACGAGGGGATAGTCCTCACGAAAAGAAACGTGAGGAAAGTGCTATATTGCGAGAGGATAATCCTCTCGCGTGTTCATTCGTTCATTGGAACAGTTCATCCTACGAGTGGCTTATATGGACAAAGGACCGCCACTTATTCACCGAACCTTGGTGGCCCATACGGCAAAGGCACGGTTCAATATGCCGAAGGTCTTGGGTTCGAGTCTCGGTACCGGTACTTTTTTTTTTGATAGATGAACTTTTTTGGAAAATGAACCATGAGTAAAGTACTCTCGGTAATTTCGGGATTTATCCTCTCCGTCCGCACACAGTACCATTTTACTACCGAATCGTGCTCTTTATCCTCTCGTATGCCGATGCCCAGTTCTGGGTGAATATATGCTGGCGGCCAAAAGGCGAAGATGAAATCTTGAGATACATTTTGTAATTTAATAGAATCAACTTTTCAATTTTTTGTTGTTCGTGATTCGATTATCCGAAGTCCCATACAAACCTTTGGATAATCGAACTTCGGATAATCGAGGCTTCGGATAATCGAAACTTCGGATAATCGAACTTCGGATAATCGAAACTTTGCATAATCGAGGCTTCGGATAATCGAAACTTCGGATAATCGAGTCTGGACTTCAAATTTGACTAAAATGGGGTAGCAGAAGTCGAATTTGATGTTGTTGGTGATTCCATTATCCGAAGTCCCATACAAACTTTTGGATAATCGAACCTCGGATAATCGAAACTTTGGATAACCGAGTCCGGACTGTATGCCTAATTTGACTACCCTAAATAACAGTCTATCAGCTCAGAAAACATGGAAGGATCAAACCAAAATCAATACAACTTATAGTGTTTGCCTTCGGTCTACCTACTCTTCAAATCGATTCAATTACCGTAAGAGATACAACCAGGTACCACACCAGAACCTGTCTAGGCCCTAGAGAGGGACCTGAAATAACACAAATCGATCCCTCGAATGACTGTCAATCAAGATGACGTGCGACATGACGCGCTTCTTGGTGTGCTCTACACAGCTCCGCCAGCTAGTCGTAGGGAAAGTGTTTTCGTTAACATCAACTTCAGTCAAAATAATTCTGTTACTCGTCTTATTAGATTTCCGACGCTACCACAGCTGCGACGGGTTAATTGATCGACGTGTAGTTGCTGGTTTTGACATTTAGGGAAAGTCCCGCCAAACCTTTTGTTATAGTATTAAAAATAATTTGTCTCAACCCCTTAAACATGTATTGGCGCCAAAAAAGTGGGTCAGATAATCCCAAGTTCGTCGCCCAAAACTGACCATCCTGCAACGCAATCACTCATCATCGAAACGGCTAATAAATGAGTCGTAAAGTGCACTCTCTCTAAAATAACCGCCAATGCTGATCGGCTTTGGCAGCCGGCCAGAAGTTATAATTACCTTGCACATCTTCAATGGGCGCAAATGTTCGTCATGAAATATTCGCGGGCCACACCGCCGGTAACTGATTAATACGTTTGGGATTTGCATCGAGTTTGCATCGATGCACTCGATACTAACATCCCATGAGGGCATGAATGTCCCATTAAACTAGAACTAGAATGTAAACTAGAAAAAAATTGAGCGTTTTTTAATTCTATATTTTTTCGATTTATTAAATAAATGTTAACTTTGGACAGAAATACTAGTTTTTTTTTAAAAATATGCTTTTAAGATATTGGAAAAATAACTATAACGGGACAATAACGCGTATCTAGCTTCTAGCAGTGCTGCCAGCCCGATTGGTTCGTTTCACGGTGAGCAAAGACTTCCCCTGGGTGTGTTGATCCGATCCATTTTGATTGGCCGCTGAAGCGATAAATCAAATTTGCAAAAGCATCGGCGGCGTCGACAACAAGTGCTCGAGAGAACTCGATTAAAATCGAGCAGATTCGATGCGAAAACTATTCCCCTAACGAGCAACCAACTCACATGCCACGTAACGCCGACGGTGCGACCGATTTTGAAGGTGCTAATGAAGCATATTGCACTTGAGCAGGAAGGGGTTTACGGAAGCTGCAAAGGGACTATTTTGAGGCAGGTTGTAATTCATTAGAGATTTGATATTTAAAATTTCAGAAATAACTCAACTGATCCCTAATGATTTGTTTGTTGAATTCGTTCGAGAATTTCTACCAAATGGTATTCTGATAGTCCCTTTGGATTGCAACTTTCTCGCAGTCAACTACCCTGGAACCGCCAGGAACGTGCCATAGAACGACGATTCACTCGCTGCGGCATCGGGAACGACGTACGTTGTAGACACACAGCAAGTCATATTTAATTGCACTGCGGCAAGCATATCTTGCAGGCGCAGGCAGCTCTCCGAAACGCAGACAGAGCAGAACGTCGTCACGTTATTATATAGTGTCGATTGGAGAGCAGGTATTCAACGCGATGAGGGTGGTAAACTCTGTTTTTACTGCTTTAATTAGAACCGTATTTACCAAGAGCGCACGGTTACACAATTACGGGACGAAACGCGTCGCCCCGGATATCGAACGCTCCGTGATTGTTTTAATGAAAAGCTGACGCGTGTATTATCCCCTAAGTTTGTACACCACCACCGGAGAAATTAGCAACAAAAGCTACGCAATTAGCGCAGAGCAGTTTGACCTGGCCCACAACCCTAAGCGGAACAAGCGGAAAAGTTTAAAATTATGCTAACGAGTTTCCGGCCCTACAGCAAAAAAAAAGACCCTAAATGTCACTCCACACGGCAACACTGTAAGTAGATTAAAATATTGTAGGTTGTGCGATCTAATGTTTTCCCCCTCCTCGGCAACGGAAAACTTTTCTACATTTATTCACTTTGTGGCTGTATCATCGTAACAATGTTGATTTTTTTAAACAAGACAAGATGTTGCACTTTGGAAGTTTGTGGTGACTCAATTAAAAAGTTTTATTTTGCTTTTAAACAATAGATTGATGCAATTTAGAACGTCTGTCAGATTTTTTAACAATGTTTGCATCATTCTCATGTTTGCAATTTGATGATTAATTGGATACTAGAACTGGTTAATGAAAACTTTTGATCAATTCATGCTTTTAAAATTATTTCTATTTAAGAGATTAGAAAATTTCACAAAAGTTTAATTTTTTAACATTGAACCAATAATTTCCGAGATATATTGAAAATTACAGGCCAATTAGGTGACCCTTAAAAAACCGAATTTTCATGGAATTTTAGGCTATCCCTTTCTCAGAAACTAATTGTCCAATTTTTGAAATCAAAGTAAATCATTAGAAGAAAATCATAGGAAATTTACTCAGGTTTTCAACAATTTTTTTAAGAATTATTTTTCAAGCTCAAAAAACTAAAAAAAAAAATCGAAAATGTTACCTAAAAGTGGCAGGCAATAAAATGAAAACGGTTTATTATTTTATCAAAAAAAATAGGGAGTACTTTTCGATTGCAAATAGAAATTTAGCCTCAAAACAATCTTTAATAATTTTTGTCTAGATTACGATATTTAAAAACAAAAAATATCATATTTAGATTTTTTTTTGAATCCAATATGGCGGCCAAAATGGTAGTGATGAAATATTTGAAAATTGCATTTTTTTTTATTTAACAGGCAATCAACCAGTCAAATTTAACTAAAATGGGGTAGCAGAACTCGATGTTTGAAGAATTAAAATAAAAAAAATACAAACAATTTTTTTGTTCATGATTTGATTATCCGAAGTTCCATACAAACCTTCGGATAATCGCATCTGGACTGTATATAAAAGCATCAAAAAATTTCGAAAATAAAAATACCTTTTTGGGGAACTCGAATTTAAGCAATAAAAAGTTAAATAAAAAAAATGGATTTTAATCTATTTTTTTCTGAAAAGTCCAAATTTTTCGGAATATTCCGATAATCGAATCACGAAAAAAATTCGCTGTCTAATTTTTGATTGTCGAGCTTGATTGTGACCCCTGGACTACGCTAAAATGATTCAGAATTGTTAATTCCAAGATGGCGGCCAAAATGGCGGTGAGGTATTGAAAAAATGCATTTCATTTTTAAATAGGCAAACAAAAACTCAAATTTGACTAAAACGGGGTCGCAGAACTCGAATTTTATTTTAAAAACAAGAAAATGAAAAAACGAAAAGTTTTTTTTCCGGATTATCGAGTCTGAACTGTATGTATGACCAGCCAACCATTTGTATGAAAAAAATAATAATGATGTAAAATGAACTTTTTTGACATAGGGAATCCAAGGACACAATACAAAATCAAAAAATACAAAGAAAATTTTATTTGCGAAAACAGAGAGAAATACTCAGTACTGATACTGGTTTTTTCACGTTTTTCTGAAAGTTTCAAAGTACGATACACAACAAAAAAAAATCTGGTTATTTCTTTAAAAAATTAAGTTAAAATAAGTTAGTTAAGTTAAAATGAAGTAATATTTGTGTTAAACCAGTCCAATAGCTGCTGGCCGGCAGTTAAATTATGGAAATTATTATTAGTATAAGTGTCCTATGGTTAATGGATGGTCTCTAAGACAAAACAAGAAGCATCGGGGCTTTTACGCTTTCTGAAAAGGTATTTCAATTACCAGGCAGAGTTTTTAAAACCATTTTAGTGTTTTTTCGATGAAAAATACGTTTTTTTTTCGGAATTCTGAGTACGCCATCAAATCGAGCGTCTAATTTTACATAAAAGTCCCTTTGACACCAAATTTCTATCTCATCACCGTTTCAGGCTGCAAATGATTGAAAAACACCTCTTTTTTCGCATGTTCAAAAATGGAAGGGGTCGTACCGCCCCTCCGTCACGAGATATAAAAAACGGACCTCGGATTCGTGATCAGGGACAAAAGTTACCCCTTAGGATATAGTTTCACGAAAATCGAAGAGGGGTCGGGGCAACTTTTCCCGATTTCGTGTGAGTTGATAGAGAATAACCCATATTTTTTATTTTATTTTAAAGGCCTCCTAGAAACAAAATGAACAATACAGGTTTTACTTGATTTGGTATCCAAAATCAAGCTTTTGCAAGCATCCAGAATTTAATCAAATCAGCTTTATTACACCGAATTTCCCAGCATTCTGAAAACTCGCCCGGTCGCTTTTGAAGGAAAAGGTCCTCCTTTTTATCCCTGTCCGAGGCCTTTTGCGCGAGAATCTTGCCGAGATTTGTGTGTCACCTAAATACGATTACGTTGGTGGCGCCGGCGTCGGTGGCGCGTGTTAATCCCTGGAGCAATAAAGCATCCCGCCGCAGAGTTACCGCTTATAAATATGAAAAAGCCCAGAGTGTCGTCGTCGTCGTGCCAGGGGCAAAAAAGAAAAACGAGCCAAATTTCATTCCATCCCGAGCGCGAGCCGGATCACGGGGACCGGATTCCGGCAAGGGCCTTTTCGCGGGTTTGTGGATTTAAATTAATTTGCTGGTCTCTGTGCAGACATTTCGCTGTGGTTTCTTTCAGACTCTCTCTCGGGGGGCTTTTGGAGTAGTTTTTTTTGTTGCTTCTCGTGGTAAAATTTGGGGTTCTGAGTGCTTCAAAGGCAAATTGGGGATTTTGGGTGCCCCTGCCAGGCCAGACCACAACAAAATGTTAGAAAACCTGAACAAACAGCACAGATGGGAAAAACAAAGAACATAATTGTTTTGCTGCGGTTTTGGTTTTTCTTTTGGCGGCAGCTCTCCTCAAATCTGTTCGTGTTCATTCTTCAGTTTTTCGATGTTTTTTCTTCGCCGACTTTGCGCGCGCGATTTGAACAAAGTGCTGCAAATTGGAATCAGGTTGAGGAGGCAGATACCGGCTCATTACAAATTGCTCCACGAGTTTCTTTGGTTATGTTGCCGGAAGCCGCAAATTAAGTCTGCTTCAAACTCTGCTCAACTTTAGCAAGCTCAACCATACTGTCTGGGGAGAAGATTTCAACACATTCCAGTAAATCAATCCGATCATTGTGTACGTAATTTCATCCCCTTTTGTTTACTCATGTTATTCCCTTATCATTTCCTGGAACATGTCTATTGTTGACGTACCGTTGAATGGCAGCTTCTCTCTCAATGAAGTCAATTATTTGCATAACAATTACCGGTTATAGTTTCCAGAAGAACAAGCAACATCAAGTATTCCTTCCTGAAGCCACTCTGCCCCTGATGTTATGCAACCTGCACAGGACCACCACCGATCTCGTCCATCCTAGAAAATCTAGCTTTAAAGTATATCCGGCAAACTCCCCACGGACATCATGTTTTGCGAGGCAAACTTTCAAGAGTTTCCTCAGCCCCCCCTCAATCTCGGTCGGGGTTGGCTGTTCGAGGGGGTTGGTTTTGCCACTTGTGCAATTAATCCCAACAACACACCGTCGTCGGTCGTTGTTTACGGAGGGAGCTCCGGGAACACGTGCCACAAGAGGATTTGCTATCTTTTACAACTTTGAAGGATTCTTTGATAATGATGATGTTGGCGGTAAGTGTGCGGGGATCCGATGGAATTTGAACAAAGCTGTGAGCGGATCCAACCGCGGGAGATTGAAGGATTTTTTTGTCGATTTTGAACTTTATGACTTTTTGACTGGAAAAAGCAACATGAGATTTTGTATGTTTTTTTTCTGCTCAGTATTCAACATTCATGGCCGTTGATTTTATTGTATTTTTCTCATTTTTTTTAAATTGCTTTAACAAACTACTAAATTTACAGTTTTTTTCTGAATGTTTAAACACATGCCCTTTATCCCACTTCTACACATAATTGTCTCACTAAAAATGTTGAATGATGAAACAGAAGATTCTAAGTATTTTAATATTTGAAACATTTCATCATTTATTTGTTATACAGAGGGACTTTATGGCTGTCGATGCTTCAGGTGTCAATAAATTTTCTAGCCCTTCAAATAGATTGTTTTGTTTTATTGTTCTATAATTTGATAACTCCCGCTCTCGACGGTCCCTTCAATATCGACAACGAGAGAGTCCACTGTAAATGATCTGCCATATTTCATGAAGGATTTTGTAATTATCGTGTATGATTTTTCTAATTTTCCAACCCATTTCCAACCTGGAGCGATCACGACAAGCTGATGGCTCATTAGTTTCGAATATGCATAAATCAGTCACATGTCGGTACGCAGCACGCTCAAACCCAAATCCTAAAATAGAGCCATGTCTGGCATGTCACAACACAGCAGCAGCAGAGGTACTGCTGCGGTGGCGATGACGGACGAACGAACGCATCATCGGTTAAATGAGCCATGTCTAAGACCGTATTGCATAATGTGCACGCACCGGTCCGATCCTAAAACCGCAGCGAACAGAACAAATCAATATTCCATTTTGTCTCTGCAATCCCCCGAATAAGTGGGGCGAGCTGGAATGACAAACCTCAATTTCCCGTGATCGAATTTCTACTCTATTAACTCGCAATCAATTCGATACGCTTGCCGGCAAATCACGCGCTCCCCCACCCAAAGAAGGGTTCCCCAATCAATCAAAGTCAGAACAAGAACCGCACACTTACCTGTAGTTGAGGGCGTTGCGAATGTTGTACTCCCGGAAGGAATCGTTCCGCAGCGATTTCTGCAGCTCGAACCGATCCAACTGAGCGATTCGCTTGCGAATGCTGGTGCAAACTTTCTTCTTGCTGTGTCCCTTGCCGTAATCTTCCTGCTCATCACTCACTCGTTCTTCATCACTGTCACCCGGGTCGTCGCCGTCGTCGTCGTTGACCATTCTGGAATTTTTCTCACTTTCCGACGTGACGACCCCGGCGGCGGCGGTCTCCGTGTTGACACTTTCCACTGCACTCTCCCCGGTCGTCGGCGTTGCCGGGTAACCCCACCCAACACTATCGTTCCCAACCTCGGTATCATTAGTGAGCAGAGTGATCTCAACCGAGCTGTCTGGTCCCTCATTTCCGGGTGCCAGTTCCGTCGCGTTTTCCGTCCCGTTCCCATTGTACCCGGTCACCTGGCGGCGGTACCTCATCGAGGTCGATTCCTGACCTTCACCGTCCTCTTCTTCATCACTACTGGTAATTCTTCGCAAATACCGTACAATCAAATGCTCCAGCGTTACTCTCAACGAACTGCGTTTGTCCTTGATCTTGGTGCGAACGTTGGCCACCGGAGCTTCACCCTCACCACCCGGCGACTGTACCGCACCGACCGACGGCGTCGATTCCTTATCGTGCTCGTGGGCTCGACGCAGTGTTTGCAGAAAGCGCTGGCCAGCTTCCTTCTCCTCCAGGGCTAGCCGGTCCACCTTCTGGGATGAAAACGAACGCGTCATACTGAAAAGGGTGGGAAATGAGAAATGAAATTAATTGAAATCCAAAGACGATTCAAAATTAATCAGAAATGGTCCCCCTTTTATTATTCTGGGAAATCAACTAGCGAAGAATCTTGTTACGCAGGTGCTACTCAGGAAGCGGAATTATTACATTAAGATTTCATGACAGAATTGAGTAATCAAAAATTTAACATTCCAACCTAAATCAACTTCACCCAACAAGTCAGACAAAGAGTCACAGCGTTAAAACGTCTCACGTTAATTACTTCAGCTTTATATTGTGGCGAAATAGCTCGCGCGCCAGTAATAAGAACAAAGTCTTAAAGTATTATATTAAGGTGCTGGAGAATGGGGCAAAGCTCTTCCAAAGTCATCAGGATGCTTCTGCGCTCGTTGCCAAGGAGCAGGCGGTAATATAATGAAAAGTATACGAGGTCTGCACTGCACACTGCAACAACTTTAGCGCAATAGGGGACAAGTTTGCTGGCTCGGGGGGAAAGTTTCCAAGTAGTTTTAGACGTAGAAACACCCGACTCTTCTAACGGTGGGGCAGTGCGTCTCAGCCGTAACAACAATGCAGTCTTTTTTTTTTAAATGAGTATTTCCAAGAACATTTTTTTTAATATATTTTGAAGAACAATGGTCCAACAAATAAAAATTATAATTAATTATTGGCCACTGAATCCTATTGACAAAAAAATACTTGAAAGCAAACAAATTCATAACACTGAGAAAAATGAGTTCTCAAAATTGTGAACAAGTGTTCATGAAATTCGGAACCACGAACAAAGTGTTCAAATTTCATGGTACGTTTTTCAGAATCGTACCATGAAATTTGAACACTTTGTTCGTGGTTCCGAATTTCATGAACGCTTGTTCACGATTTTGGGAACTCTTTTTTCTCCGTGAACTTTTCGATGAAAACATGTAAGTGAAACTTCGAACAGTAGTTTTTTTGCAACAAGTTGCAAAAATTAGATTTTTTTTTTCAGCACGAGTCGTATACTTATCCAACGAGGTTTACTGAAAAATCAAGCTTTGCAACAAGTTGAATACAACATTCAAAACAAAACAATAATGAAAAATTTTACTTTTCGATACAAGCGTTGAAAAGTTCAACTTTTCAGCGCCCATTTCAGTGCTGAAAAGTAGGACTTTTCAGCACTAGTATTAAAAGGTATTGATTTTCAAATCTGTTAATTGTGGTAGTTAAAAGTATACCGTTTCGTTTCTCCGGAAGGTCAGGAAAAGTTGACAGTTTCACAGTGGGGTTGCAAAAAAAATACTTTTCGGTACCATTTTATTTTTTTTTTTGCGATGAAAAGTTAGCATTCGAGAATTTCAAGAAAGGTAAGTAAGGATTTTTTTAAACTTTCCATCAGGAAGTTATCTTATATCATGTCGGTGAAAAGTTTGGTGGCGATTGAAACTTCTTCGCCAAATTTCTACCTGGCATGTGACATAAAATTTGTGCGATGAAATGTTTCCACAAAATCAACCAAAAGTTTTACAATACGGCTCTGTACTACAAAATGCAAAATCTACACTGAGCAAAATTCACACAACGCATCGAAGTGTATCGCACAGTACAGAGCACTCAAATATCAATCGCAAAACACTTGAAATTGCGGTGCTTGGCCTTGAAATAATTTCAATAGCCAAACACTTGAATTTTAAATGGCGTTGAAAAATAATAGTACGTACAAGCAATATATAGGTTCTCGCTTGCTAGTCGTGCACGCTACCACTGCGCCGGTCAGTTGAAAACGGGAGAGTTTTTTGTGCAACTCGTTCTAGCCTCGCTTATAGCCATCGATAAAAGTCACGCTAAAATCAATCAGTGAAACACATTAAATTCAAGTGGAAAACCACGTTGACTTTGAATAGTGCTTGTTTTGAGTAGATCTTAAGATCAATTTCAAGTGTATTCCAAATCACTTTGAATAGTTTTAGACGGTGGGACAAATTCATGAGCAAAACTCTTGACAAGCTTGAGCCACCCGAATGAAAATAACGTGTCAAAAAATACCAAAAAGTCAATAGCCCAAACAATTGCATTTGATTGTGATTTGGATTGATGTTGAAACACAAACCAATTAGAACTATGATGTGGCTTTAATCAATCATTCATGTGTTTGGGCACTTGAATAAAAAGTGTGGCATATTTTCACTTTGAAAATTCAGATATCTTTTATTCATATATCATTTACATTGTTCTTTTTTTGTCTCTGGTTGCCAGATTATAAAAAAAAAAACAAACGGCTGCCTTTATAAAAACTTACCAAAACAATTATTTAAAAAAAACAGTATCCAAGTAGGGGTCTTGCATAGATACAGAAACAAAAATAATTCTGATATTCCTAAGAAATTCATTCAATCACATGGGTACCACAGTTTGCAACCACTGTTAATTGGATAAAGTACAATGGTAAAACAGTTCTTTGATGTAAAAGTTGACGTGATAAGATAAAACTGTCAAAACATTCTTTCAAGTTTTTAATCAATGACAATTCATTTTATTAGGAACCTTTGAAAATTCATTAACTTATTCTGGACATATTAAAAATTCAAGAAGGCGGCCAAAATGACGATGATGAAATTTTGAAAAATAGCATTTGGGAATGTAACAGGAAAATTAAACTTTACTAAAATTCAGTTGAAAAATGAAAAAAAAATAGAAAATACGAAAAAGAAAATGCTGGAATTCGATAATCCGTTTCTAGAAACCTTCGGATAATCGAACTTCTTAAGAACGATTTTTCGGAGAATCGAGCGTGCACTGTATTGATGTTGATAATGTGTTTGATATAAATATTTGCATAAAAACTAAAACTGAAAATAATAACTTAACAAAAAGATGAAACATGTAGAAAACTATAAGCAACAAAATAAATCCGCCTAACCCAAATCAATAACTCAAAGGTACCCAAGTAAACGTTTATGTACCGCTCAATGTATAACAGTAAACGGATTAGCATAAGTCGGTGACCCGTAACAATTATGCTGATTCTCTCGGGCCCTTTCGATCGATTAATTCCGGCAGCGGTATTCATGATTCATCCGCACCCACGCATTTTTAGTTAGTCACCGTAGAACCTCGATTGTTTGACAGACAAATTTAAGTTTACAATAGTAAACTGGACATAAGTCGTTTTTAAGTGTGTTTTTGCACCGATCAAACCAACCCCTGTCTGACTATTAATGTTCTGCGGTACCTCCACCAATTAAAACAGGTGATTAGTGGGTATAATTTATCGTCGCCGGTTCGCCGTCATTAAAACGAGAGTGTCGGCATTAATCAACAGCACGCAATGCGAATTGAATGTTAAACCATATCGGCAATCTTCAAAAAAGACAAAAAAAACGGGAATAATTGTAGAGCCACCCACAACACTGTTTTTGTCTATGCAACTCGCGTCATCCCGTCCCATCGGCGACTCTATTTGGTACAAATGGAGCAATAGAGAAGTTTACCGCCGCCGCCGCCCCGTCATCATCGTTAGCCAAGCCAGAAGAATTTAAATTGGACACTTTGAAACGTGCGGTTCTACGTGCGGATCTCCCCGTCATCTTCAGTGGCCAATACCTTTGGAACAGTACCGTACCTCCACGATGATGGCGCAAGAATAGACATTTTCCCCAAGTGTTTTCCTTAGATGTCTACTTAGGATCCAATTTTGGGGGGTAAATTGTCAAATAATGTACAGAATCAAATAAATTTTGTTTCAATTTGATCCAAATTTGGCACACATTTCCAATTCGACCCATCATCGTGCTTTTGATCAATTAAGATTGCCCCTTAGGAGCGTTTTCTTTGGATTTTCTCCACGTCAGAAAAGGTAAAGAAAAACCTCAAAGGCAAACACGTCCGTCCGCCGGTGTCCCGGTTTCGGTTCCCGCGTATTGAATGAATATCTAAATTTTATTCAAATCACGCGTTCGTGCGTGAGTGGCATATTTTGCCTGTGTCAACGCAAAGTTCTGTTTATTTTTTCGCCGTCGACGATGGTTTTCGTTCTCTGATGAGCCGCCAAGTCGGCGGTCTCGCATTTGTAACGGTTCCGGGCTTTCCGGCCAGTTCCGGGGACAATCGTAAATATTGCAGTTTAGTAAGATTGCGGTAGATCGTTTCTTTATAGGGTTACGGAAACTTTTCTTTTTGTATAATTTGCGATTATTGTTTGTTTTTACTGCGCCGTCACGCAGGCTTAACCTTTTGAAAATAATGGAGCATTTTATCGTTATTGGGGTGGCGAATTTGGAGTCAAATTGTGTTATTTACTGGCGATGAATTTAGATCTCCTTTTTATTAGAAGATGGCAGGAAAAAACTGGTACATTTTCTAGTGATATTTAGAGTTGAAAAGTATTTTTTTTTTGTTTTGCTGATGAAGAATAAATATTTATTTTCGAAAATAAATTAACAATTGCATGCAAATGATTTAAATCCCAAGCGACTTATCCCAACAGTCCAGTCAACAGGGTCGGAAGTCCGGTCAGAGTTCCAGTGACGGTTCCGAGCAGGCCGGTCAGCACACCGCTCAGCTGGGTGAGCAGCGCATTCACCTGGGTCGTCAGCGATGAAGCAACGGTGTTCAGATTGGAAGTCGCCGCGGTCAGCTGGTTGATCAGAGTCGTCGAAGCACCGGTTCCGGCCGAGATGACCGAGTTGAGCTGGGTGTTGGCAGTGTTCAGGGCAGTCTGCACTCCGGCGGCAACGGTGCTCAGCCCGCTGGTGAGGGTCGCGGGAAGAGCGGTCAATCCGTTACTGACGATGCTGTTCAGCGTTGACTGAAGGCCTGTAACAGTCGACTGAAGCTGGGTCAGAGCCGAAGCGGCGGCAGCGGTCAGGGCATTGCTCGCCAAAGCGGTTTGGATCTGCGTCAACAGGTTGGTGATGGTTGTCTGCAGTGACGATGTCACGCTTTGCAGAGTCGACAAGGCCGTTGACAATTGGGGAGCAGGAGATGCTGTGGTGGCCTGTAAGGATCGAATGAATAGGATATTAAGTAAGGATAAGCTAAATCCTTTTCTTAGGAACTTACCGCCATCAGGCAGACACCGAATGCGACAACCAGGAAGGCTTTCATCTTGGGACTGTTCAGTGACTTCGAAGCGAGAACTGATACCTATCGATCATCTGTGCTGAGGTATTTATAGGAACTTGAAATGTTCCCAATTCAGTACAAATTGCTCGAACAATCTTAAATTCTTCAATTTCAATAACAATCGGACTTGTTGTTTGTTCCATCTCACGCGTGTAAGATTTCAGCTGTTTACGTCCAAACTTTTCTCGAAGAATGATGAGCTGAAACAAACAATCTTGTTTTACGCAAACGATTAATCATGATTGCAAAATGTTGGAAATTTTCCAATGACGAAAATTATACTGATTAGTCAGGGTCATCTTGAATATATAATATTTCAAAATGTATAAATTTTTCATCAAGTTTTAGTTTTACGAAATCTGATGTTGTAGCTAAGTGCCTTTAAACTGAATATAAGGAACCTTGGTGTAGGGATAAGCGTGGTCGCCTCTCACCCAGTTGGCTTGGGTTCGATCCCAGACGGTCCCGGTGGCATTTTTCGAGACGAGATTTGTTGTCTGATCACGCCTTCCGTGGGACGGGGAAGTAAATGTTGGCCCCGGTCTAGCCTAGAGGGTTAGGTCGTTAGCTCAATCCAGGTGTAGGAGTCCTCTCCCTGGATCCTGCCTTGGTAGAGTCGCTGGTAGGCAGATGGACTAACAACCCAAAGGTCATCAGTTCGAATCCCGGGATGGATGGAAGCTGAGGTGTAAAAAGAGGTTTGCCTCAACAATCAAGCCTACGGACAACTAGTTTCGAGAAGGAATCTCGCAATCGAGAACGCCAAGGCAATGCTGTAGAGCGAATAATTTGATTTTTTTGAAAGCATATATTAGTATAAAATGAACAGAACATCGAAAAGTGGTACGTAGTAAAAATAAGTGTTGAAAAGGTAAACTTTCACACAAAGGGATTATTTACAGACTAAAACTAAAAATCACATTACCATGATTTGTAGATCTATAGGGGAAAATAGAACCACTAGTTTATTTGTTTATTAAAATTCAATATTTATTTACCTAAATAGAGTGGTTTATCAAAACTGCATTTTGGACAAAAATTAAATATGGAATTTTCAGAGAAATTCGTTAAAAAAACGGAGAAAAACCTTCGACCTCTCTTCATCTAAATACTGTTGGAGGTCATTCTTGAAACCTTCTAGCATGTGTTTCCAATGAATTAAGATTGCGCAGAATATTTGATGACGAAAGTCATTCCAGTGACTCTTTAAAGAAAATGCGAATAATACTTATTTCAATGTATGGTGTTGGATTGTTCTAAGCAACCATTTTATTTTGTTATTTCTTATTAAAGGTGAAATAACAAGATTGTGATATTTTAAAGCCGCAATGAAAACGACAAGCAATACATGATTCGAAAAAAAGAAGTCCCTCAAAACTAAAATTTACATCAATAGGAAATTATAACTTTTTAAAACACGTGTGGCTTTCCACAAATTGCAATCACCTTCAAGTGTATGTTTCATCTCACCGCGCTTCTAGAACATCCAATCCAGTCGTAAACAACTGAAGCCACGTGCAATATGAAGTTAACAGACAGTTCAATTGTACTGAAGAAAATACTAGCGAACAGACAATGCTTGCGCAACTCCTGAAAATTTAAACTTTCCTATAAATACCTTAACCCAGATAGTCGAAAGGTATCAGTTCTCGCTTCGAAGTCACTGAACAGCCTCCTCCAAGATGAAAGCCTTCCTTGTTGTTGCATTCTGTGCCTGCCTGTTGGCGGTAAGTTCCTGAGAAAAGGATTTAGCTATCCTTACTTAAAATCCTATTCATTCCACCCTTACAGGCCACCACAGCATCTCCTGCTCCCCAATTGTCAACGGCCTTGTCGACTCTGCAAAGCGTGACATCGTCACTGCAAACAACCATCACCAACCTGTTGACGCAGATCCAAACCGCTTTGGCGAGCAATGCCTTGACTGCCACCGCCGCTTCGGCTCTGACCCAGCTTCAGTCGACTGTTACAGGCCTTCAGTCAACGCTGAACAGCATCGTCAGCAACGGATTGACCGCTCTTCCCACGACCCTCACCAGCGGGCTGAGCACCGTTGCCGCCGGAGTGCAGACTGCCCTGAACACTGCCAACACCCAGCTCAACTCGGTCATCTCGGCCGGAACCGGTGCTTCGACGAGTCTGATCAACCAGCTGACCGCGGCGACTTCCAACCTGAACACCGTTGCTTCTTCGCTGACGACCCAGGTGAATGCGCTGCTCACCCAGCTGAGCGGTGTGCTGACTGGTCTGCTCGGAACCGTCACTGGAACTCTGACCGGACTTCCGACCCTGTTGACTGGACTTTTGGGATAAGTCGCTCGAGGTTTGAATCATTTGCATGCAATTGTTAATTTATTTTCGAAAATAAATATTTATTCTTCATCAGCAAAACAAAAAATATGTCTTTATTGAATTCGATTCGCCAGAACAAACACCCATCCATCAAATCTTCCGCTCCCTTTCGTTTTGCCATCTTAATCAACGAGGTTTTTTTCAGACCGAACAAACACCGATCGTGACAAATTTCATTAAGGTGGAATTGATGAGGACCGATTTGTCATCGATAATCCTGATGTGCGCGGGTTGTGGCCCCACTACTGAACCCAAGAAGCTACAAATAACACGTTTTTAAGAAGAAGACGATGGTGAACGAAAAACCTAATTTTTCTTCCCAACGCGAATGTAGCACCTTGCTTTTCCACAAGAATGAGAAGAAAAATATCATTAGGGTGTTGTGATTTTTGTTGGACCTAGAGGCTATTAGCTACTTAAGACAATCTAGTGATTCTTGTGGATTGAAAACCATTGATTTCAATAATTTCCACAAATTCTTATTTAGTTTATCAGTTATAACATTGGTCCACTTCCCCCATGCCGAGGTGTTTTCGGCGAAGAAGCACCTTTGCCGCGTCACCTCCGGAAAAATATCGAATAAACATGAGCATGACCTAACAAGTTCAAGGTCGTCCGTGGCGTTGAACGCCGAGGTCGAGGGGTTGAACTTTTATTACCCCCACCCAAAATCCCCCCTCGACTGCCTTGGGCGGCTGTCAGGACATTCCGCGCGCACTGTCAGTTTCATGCACCATTTTTGTTTCTTCCTCCAATAACGTCGCCCTAATGGGCCACTACTATGTATGTTTGCTAGTAGGTATGTGCTCGAGGGCAACAGAAGAGGGCCTTGGGATGTCCTTCCGGCGATGTCAGGCTGTTAAGTTAAGCTAATGAATGAGTTTATGCTTTTGCCGGCAAGATACACTTTCTGACTCATTAAGTTGGTGAAATTGTGGGGATTGTGTTGTTGGCGAGAGGAAATGGCGAACTTTCTCTCGCTAAACTGGGGAATGAAATTGTGCACCAGAGCGGAATAATGACACGGAAATTTTCCTAGAGCCTGGGCGCAACATTTCCGCCGCCGGAACAGGGAAAACTTTCTGTGTCAGTTGTTTTGCGTATGGTACACCAAGTTGTCACCTAACGTGGCATACACGATAATGAAGATTATACACGTAATGTTTCCACTCTGATAATATGTGTAGCCTACAACTGGTTGCTTCCTGATTGCTTTTTTGTGGAAATCTGACCTTATTATTTTTGGCTTTTTTTTCAACTTAGTTTTTTCATTTGTTTTACTTCGTAATTTGTTCAGTCAACTGGGATGGAACGGGACTTCAGTCTAAATACGAACAGAATGTTTTAAGCCAAACATTCACTATTACGCCCTTTTGAAATGTTAGTCTTGATTTGAAAATTTTGAAAATATTGTTTTCGAAAAGATCCGAAAATTTCACGAATATTTCATATTTTAACATTGGAAATCGGACCATTAGTTGCTGAGATATCGACGTTAGAAAATGATAGGTTGTTTGGGTGAGACTTAGAAAACATCAATTTTCTTGTTATTGAACCTTTGCATGGCAATATCTCAGCAACTATGGGTCGTATCAACAAAGTTTAAAAAAGCAAAATATAGAGAATTTTCTCAGCTTTTCATTTTTTTTTTCAAATGTGTGCAAACATGTGCACTAATTTTAAAAAATGAAAAACTGCGATCATTTTCAAAAAAGTAACCTAAAAGTGGCTATAACTTGAAAATGGTGCACTTTATCAAAATTTCACTTGAGTACTTTTAGATTGCAAATTTGATTTTTCATCGAGAAATGAAGTTGAAAAATGTTTTCGACCAATATTTCGATTTTTTGAAAAAAAATTGATTCAAAAAATCATAACTCGGTCAAAGATTTTTCGCTCAACCTGGAAATTTCTGAAAAATGGTATTTGATATTTCCTAAAACATATAAAAAAATAAATTAAAATAGTGTTATTTTTTAACAAATCAAGTCTTAGTGACAACAAGTGAAATAAAAAATCACAAAAAAAATGTTACCGTGTATCTTTTTTTTTTCAGTGTAGCCCTTATCCATACCTACAACTTTGCCCAAGACACCAAATCGATCAAAAAATTCCTTCAAAAGATACAGATTTTTGAATTTTCATATGAACAGCTGCCTAATTTGTATGGAAAATTATATGGACAAACTTTTGATGCACAATAGTTTCTTTGGGCATACCAAAGGCACCAAAAAAGTCTCAGCCTTATTAAAAATACAAAAAAATCAAATGACCGAAATCTCAGAGAAATGCTCATGGGACTTCGTATAATCGAATCACGAACAAAAACATTTTAGTCAAATTTGAATGGTTGATTGCCTATAAAAAAAATAATTTTCAATATTTCATTACCGCCATTTTTTCACACAAGTTCACATGTTTTGGAATCATTGATTTTCAAAAATTGTAAGATTTGACGAAAACAAAAACTTTAGCGAAAAAAAACTCATTGCGGTTATGAACATCGAAAATTTTCAAAAATTCAAAAGATTTTTGAATAAACCCAAACATGCCAAAAATGATTCTAAACGCAAGGAAATGCAGTTTCAATTGATTTTAGCTTATTGCACCTAAATTTTCATTGACATTTGGAAGTTTTTGAAAAAAAATAATTATGCCCTGATTTTTAAAACCGGCTTGAAGCGGGGGGGACTTCAAATAACAATTGTCCCAGTCTTCTCAATGATAAAAATAAAACATTTGAAATTTTTTCTGATATCTTCCACAAAAATATTGTAATTTTTTAAACCATGATAAATTTTAAAATGACAAAATATTCAATATTACACCATTTTTAAATGTCAATCTTGATTTAAAAAATCAAAATGATAATTTTTAAACATTGGAAATTGGACAACATGTTACTGAGATGAAAATGGGAGTTGGGTTTGGGACTTTGACAATATCCATTTTCCTGTTTATTCTTCTTTTATTATTTAATATTCAATGTTAATAAAACGAAATTTTCAGAAATTTTCTGAACCTTCCAAATATAAAAATTTTTGTACCATTTTATTTCACTTCACGTTGTTAAATTTGTGTTAAATTACTATCCTAAGATGAGATGTGGATTACCTTTCATCAAGGGATGCCAGATAAATCTGAGATTGTTTGGCAAAATCTGTCGAAATCTGAGTAGAGCATGGTCTATCCCGCACTATTTCAAAAAATTTAAATCAAGACTGACATACCAAAAGGGCGTAATAATGAATGTTTGGTATTTTCAAAATGTTAGTCTTGATTTAAAATTTATGAAAATATTTTTTTCGAATCGATCGGAAAATTTCACGAATGTTTCATGTTTTACCATTGTAAATCGGACCATTAGTTGCTGAGATATCGACATTAGAAAATGGTGGGTTGTTTGGGTGAGACTTAGAAAACATCAATTTTCTTGTTTTTAACCCTTTGCATGGCAATATCTCAACAACTAAGGGTCGTATCAACAAAGTCCGAATAAGCAAAATATAGAGAATTTTCTTAGCTTTTCAAAAATATGTATTTCAAAAGTGGGCAAACATAGGCACTACTTTAAAAAAACCAATAACTGCGACTATTTTGAAAAAAAGTTACATAAAAATGGCTATAACTTGAAAACGATGAACTTTATCAAAATTTCAGTGAAGTATTTATTGAATGCAAATTCAATTTTACATCGAAAAATAAAGTTGAACATTTTTTACGACCAATATTACGATTTTTTGAAAAAAATTGTATCGATTCAAAAATCATAACTCGGTCAAAGATTTTTTGCCCATTCTGGAAATTTCTGAAAAGTTGGCATATCAAAAAAAAATGAAAAAGGTGTTTTTGTGCAAATCAAGTTTTAGTGACAAAAAAGTGAAATTAAAAATCATCAAAAAAAATTTACCGTGTATCATTTTTGTTTCAGTGTAGTCCTTATCCATACCTACAACTTTGCCGAAGACACCAAATCGATCAAAAAATTCCTTTCAAAAGATACAGATTTTTGAATTTTCATACATCATTTTTGTATGGAAAGCTGCCAAATTTGATGCAAATGATACAAAATGGCTTTTTTGGGCATACCGAAGGCACCAAAAAAGTTTCGGCCGGATCAAAGAATACAGAAAAAATCGAATGACCGAAATCTCAGAGAATTGTCCTTATACAAGCCATTTTTTGTAAATGAAGCCAGATTTTCAACAATTTTTTATATCGCAATTTGAATTGATTGCTGATGTATCTATCTCAAAGCCGTTCAAAAAGTGATCAAAAGCAAATTTATAGCAATTGCACGGGCTGAAAGAAAAAAACTGAAATAAAAAACATGCCACTTTAATGTTTTTTCAATTTTAAATTTTAAAGGAAAAATTTACTCTGATAAAAAAATACAAATCACAACACAGTTTTTGACAAGAAATAAATCTCGAGAAAATTTTCACGAATTTTCCATCCGGCCTTCGACACATCCCATCACACTCAGGATCGAATTACTCTAACAAGATGTAAATTGATTCGTTACAACACCACGACATGTTTCCGCCAACGCCGTCACTTTTTTCGCTGCTCGCAACATTATGCAATTTCCGAAAAGCTGTCACGTCATACTTCAATAACCCTAAAAAGAATACCTACAAAAAAAATAAAGATCTGCTACACAGCGCAACGTGTTAAAGAATACGCTCCGTCTGATCTGGTTGATATCACGAGAATTTAGCACTCTGCTATCCTTTCCGGCAGCTATATGTTAGTATAATACAGAGCCAGGAAGCTGATAATGTTGTGGAAAATTCCAAGCCCGACAAACTGTGTGGCAAGTATCTTGGCAAATATAGAGAGGTTTTAAAAGGGGGAACTACCCGTTTTGGGAAGTAATTAGTGTCCACTATTGATACAGTGTTGTAAATGCTATAAATTATGTTGCAAAGAATAATTTCAAATTTCAAAACCAGTTGAAAATAGACTACCTTCCCCTAAGAAAATTCCAAGCGAAACTCACCTGATTTCGTCCACGTGCACACAGTCCTCGGCGCGTTCGTCGGCGCACCGAGGTGTGAATTTGGCCTCCAGTATCGCTACCCTGGACTCGAGGTTTCCGCACGTTAGCCGAATTTCCGTGTCGTAACAGCCCCACTCCTCTATGACCTCTGTGTGGCGGGCGGGCAGCATCCAACGGCAGAATAGTTGGTTTGGTTTGGTTGGCGCAAAGTTTTCCACGGTTGAAGCACGTTTTCCCAGCATGAGTTGCACAAAGTGATGCCAGCCGGAGATTCCGTGAATAAGATGCCATGAAAGAGGGAGAAGAAAAGACGACTTTTAGTGAAAAAGGACCGAGGGCAACAAAAAAGAATCCAAAAAGAAATGTAAACGTGATAAGATAGGATAAAGAATTAAGCTCGGGTGGTTTCAATGCGATCGATAACGAAAGATTCGTTCAAATTTCCTCCCGTTTTTTGTGTGCAGATTTTCTTTCTACAAGCGCCAGCAACAACAGCAAAAAACCCGGATCATGTTCAGTGCCGTTTGACTAGGGCTTCCCTCACGAGGCGTACTACTTGAAGCCAAGAAATGAGTGCATGGTTTCGAGTTTTCTTTTTTTTTTTTTTGTCGCTCTGGTGTTACTTTTTGGCCCAGTTACTAACTTTGGCACGATGATTTATGGGGTTGAATTTGTACTATTCTGCCGGACACAAGAAACCGGGCCAAAATAGTTTTATAACAAGTGCGGGTTGGACCCAAGTTGACACTGGGCGGAACACGATACGGTGCAAAAACGGTGTGTCCAGATGTGTTTGAATTAGTGCTGTTTGAATGCACTTTGAATTGTGTGGGAAAGTTTCGGACGAAAAGTCAGATTGCATTGATAAATGCATGGATTTCTTCAAGCGTTTAAAACGTCAAAATCAAACAAACCTAATAAAGTTTTGTCGTATTAAGACGAACATTTAATTTCACAAAACCATTATTTTTTAATGTTCACAAATAATTAACAAATCAAATTTTCGCTTCGCTTGGAGTTCTAGGCAACTTAAAAAATGATAATTGGGATAATTTTGGATGTTCCACTTTTTTAAGAGGATATGGGAAATTCTCCACGGTAACCTCTAGCAAGTTTAGCTTTGAATTGGATGGTTTTTGGAAGTAATTCACAAATCGATTTTTTTCATTTAAAAATACCTCTATAAAATTATTCAAATTTAACAGTAATAAATCAAACGCGACAGTTGATACATGTTTGATGGCAGTAATAAATTATATGATGCACAAAATGAAACACTACTGCATCTGGCCAATCGAACAAAGTGCAGCAGAGCCTTCCACCGTCAATCATCAAATTAGCGCGCAGTGCCAAACATACTTTCAACACAAAGCACAACCCCCGAAAAGTATTAAAATTTCAAACACTAAACAACCCTCTAGTGCCCTCCTGGATGACGTCGGCACTGAGTTCCGCAGTGTGTGTGTGAAAAGTGCTTGAAATTTTAATCGTCGCCATATGCGCCTTCATTCCAGAACAAAATAAACGCCAAATCGATACCGTACAGTTTGGGTTCGGAATATAAAATTCGAATCCGCATAGCTCAACGATGTCCACCAGCAGCGGGGGTGACTTTGTACCCCCATCATGTTTCTTCAAAACAGGTTCCGAGGACTCACCAACCGACGGTACCGTCGATTCAGTCTGAACCAAAATGTCCCGCTTGAACGCACTTTCAATTGACCCGAACGAATAAAGTTTTTCACAACATGGCAGGAATTTGCATATTCCTTCCCCAGCATTACTTTTGTGCTTTCGGTGTGCTGTCTGGTGCAGACACATCTGGGACCCCGCCGAAGGACCAAACTCACTTTTTGACTCAGTTTTGTTCGATCCAGTTTTGTTGATCTTTGATTGGGGGTAGTCCCGAGGGAATAGCATAAAATTTGGGAAAAATGACAAAGGATGAATCAAAGAAGGTTTGAACGTATAGCAGACAAAAAATGAAGCCAGCGGAAGTTTGAAATCGAAAGGAAACGGAGGATTAATTGAGATAAAGTGCAATTCGAAAAAGTAGTGCCTGGGATGTGCATTCATGCTTTGCTTGGTGACCTGAAAAATTGGGTAGTTTGAATGAAAACGATTTTCGGATTCAGGCACTGCTGGGTTTCGTTGGGCAAAATTGTTAGGATTTATGCTCTGATTACTTTCGGGATGTGCTGGATTGACTTTGAACACGCAATTTGCTTTTCCGATTGCAGCTTTGGAAGAAGGTCGGGGCTCAGCAACGTTTTGGGCATGTGGTGCATTGGAATAGTCAGAAAGTTTAATGTTATTCTGTTTCTTAATTTGAGCCATTGCAAATTCAAAAATGAGCAGCTTTAAAATATAGATACAATATTTACTATCATTTTGCTTGAAATAAGGTAAATTTCTTAGAGGAAGACTTGTATGTAATACAGTGGATTTTTTAAGATTTTTTTTTCGAAAGAGACCATGAATAAAATTTTTTTTTTTTTATTATAACCAACATAAAAAATACTCTATAGTCATTAGCAGGGTTAGTGAATATTCACGATTTCGCGGACAGCGTAAAATCCGTAAAATTTGAAAAATCCGTGAAAACCCGTGAAATTTTACATATTTTTCAAATCAATAATTAAAAGAAAAGAAGATAAAAACTTGGTTTATTCAAGATTAAATTTATTTTGCTTCATGATAATATTTTTGATCTAAGAAATAAGGCCTTAAAATATTTTTAAAAAATCTGAGTCCAGGGAAATATTCCCGAAATTTGATGATTTGGTTAAATTGCCTCCGTAAAATTATATTTTTGATTTTTTAAATGAAATTATTATAAGAGGTGATGAACACTTTTATTTATTTTTTTGGGCTTTAATATTCTTTGAAGTTCTCAATGAAAACTCAATTTAAATAAATCATTTGACTAGACAAGACTATAAAGTCTTAAAATTAATGATAAATAAGGCTACCAATTCTTGCTGAGCAAAAATCTGTACACTTTGCCGATATGACACTTCGGAAGGAACCGGTCAAGAAAAGGGGCAGCGCAAGCAAGTCAGAGAGAGTGAAGAAAAGCAGCCTTTGTTCTGCTGTTCGTAAAGTTGTTTCTTGACCCCTTTCCTTCCGATCTGCATACTAGCCTTATGACAAAAACTGTCAAGGAATTATTTGGAATAAAAATATAAAACTGTGTTGACAAATTTCACTTTGCTATCAGACTTGCGCGTTTAAAAATATTCACAAAATAATGTTCTTCAATTTTTTCGTTAAACGTTTAAAATTTTACAAAATGGCAAGTTTTCTTTTTGAATAATATCGTTCTCAGCGTTTCCACGAAAACATTTCCAGAGTTTTTTTAGTTTTTGAAAAGGTCCTATTAACATCTGAAACACAATACCTCATAGGACCTTCTCAAAAACAACTCTTGATTTTTTAATTCAAATTTTCACAAGTTTTTACTAGCATAAGAAAGCCTGAGGATCTTTTATTAGATAAATATCAAATAATTATGTTTTGTAAGGAATTTGATAAGAACAGTTATTGATAATCATCTTTGAACTGAAGAAAACCCGGAAAACTATCCAAGTTTTCTCTTTACAATTAAACTGACAGTTAAATAAAAATGTCCTATTCGCAAAAGCTATGGTCAAATCGAAGAAGCAATTCAGTTTTAAACAAAGTTGTAAAAATTCCGTACAAATCCGTACTATGCGAAAATTCCGTACAAAAATTCCAGCCTGTTAAAAACCCGCGAAGAGTGTCGAAAATCCGTACGGTAAGGAAAAAATCCGTACAGCTGGTAGCCTTAATGATAAACAATATAGAAACAAATCTGAAATAAAACTTTTAAGCTATATAAATCCAAAAAAATCAAAAAAAAAAATCAAACCATCCACATTAACGACCCCCGGGTCTTTTGTGGTCTCTATTGCAAGTTTCTGCTCGAACCTAGGAGTCCGAAGGCTTGAATGGGGAGAGCACCCAAACCTCTTTTTACTCCAAGGAACCTTCCACCCCAGTGTTTGAACTGACGACCTTTGGATTGCGAGTCCAACCGCCGCCAGCGATTCCACCGGAGTAGGCTTGGTTTGGTGTGTTGTTTGTACTTATGGCATGGAGACGACTCCTACACCTGGAATGACTTAACGGCCTAACAACCAAGGCCGGGACCGACATTTTACTTCCTCATCCGATAGAAGGTTGCAGCAGATGGGAATCGAACCCAGAATCATCCGCTTACAAAGCGGACAGCGTAACCATTCGGCCACGCACTGCCACATAAATATATAAATCCAATATGATGCATAAAAAATCAAAACAAAATATGAACATAAACTTAAATAATGTAGAATTTGGTATAAAAAGTATTTTCTGCAATTTTAACATGAGATTTTTAGATTTTTTCAACACGAGTCGTACATTCATCTGACAAGGTTCACCGAGTGCTGAAAAATCAAGCTTTGCAACAAGTTGCTTACAACTTTGTTTGCAATTCCAAAAAACGCTTCTTGAATAAAATTCAATCATCCATGTGTTAAGTTAAAAAAATGTGTTAAAACAAAAAATATTGAGAAATGTTACTATTCAATTAAAGTGTTGAAAAGTTCTACTTTTCAGCACTCATTTTAGTGCTGAAAAGTAGAACTTTTCACCCATTTCAGTGCTGAAAAGTAGATTTTTTCAGAACTGGTATTGAAAAGTATTAATTTTCCATTCTGTTATTTTTGGTAGGAAAAACTAGGTCGTTTCTCCAGAAGGACAGGTAAAGTTGACAGTTTTACAACGGAATTGCAAAAAGCTTATTTTAACAATTTTTACTTTCCGTGAAACTTCCATAAAAATTGATGTTTTTGAAATCTGGTTCCCGTGAAAAATGCAATTTTTGAGCGTGAAAAATCACTAAACCTAGTCACACAGAAAAAAATCAATTCTCGAAACCGTGAAGTCAGTTCACGATTATGAGAACCACGAAGGAATATATTCACGTTTATGGTGCAAATGCACCATACTCATGAATAAATTCCTTCGTGGATCTCAAATTCGTGAAATTAATTCACGATTACGGGAATTGATTTTTTTCTGTGCATTAGGCAGTCAAACCTTTTATTATTTTGATTTATGTTGAACTATTGAACAAACAATCCGAAACCATTTTTAGTCACTTTTTATGCATTCAAAAGTTTTTTTTAGTTTAAGTCATTTATTGATGTATAAAATTATTGCAAATTATTCCAAATAAATATATTTTACTGAGTTATTTAAAAGATGACAACATTTCACTAAGCAAAAATTCTTAAAAAAAAAAATATTTAACATTTTTTCCTCGCATAAATGTTCCATAAGCAAAAGCAGCAAGCCAATAAAAACGTTAGGTAAATTTGTCCCACCCATAAGGTTTAGTGTTAATATTTTGTGGATAGTTGGGGTTTTGAAAACAGATTGACCACTCAAATCAAATTTTCGAATTCCCAACTTTTTCGTGCCTTTTCCAGAACCTCAAATATTTCTTATTTAAAAAATGTATTAGGAAAAAATATGCAAAGAAAACTCAATATGAAATAATAAAATAAATAAAAATCAAGCTGTTGACAATTTCAGTCAAAATAGAAACGACCAATATGTATTAAAAAACACATAAAAAATAATTACGCATAGTTTCCGTACAGATGATTTAAAACTTTACAACAAATAATATGTCAAGATTCAAATAGCCTAAAATAATTGTTTATTCAATGTTTTTAACTGGAGAAGAATGTGAATTGCCAAAACCGGCAAATTCAATTTCATACTTTTTTTATCAATGGACGCTCAAATATGATGACAGCTTTGCAAAAAAAGACCTTAGAATTTTTGAAAAAATATATTTTTTACAATTCCGTCGTGAAACTACATACTTTTCCTGTCATTCTTGAACGACGAAATAGCCTACTTTTCTGTACCATAAATAACAGAATCGAATAGCAGCACTTTTCAAAATAAATGCTGAAAAGTTCTACTTTTCAGCACTCAAATGGGTGCTGAAAAGTTGAACTTCTCAGCACTTGTTTCGAAAAGTAACACTTTTCATCATTTTTTTGATTTAATCGATTTATTGACAAAATACATGAAAATTTGACTTAAAATTTCACTCAGTGTGTGTTTTTTGGAATTGCAAAAATTGTTGTATGGAACTCGTTGCAAAACTTGATTTTTTCAGCACTCTTCGTATTTATCCAACTCGGTGTACCTCGTTGGATAAATGTACGACTTGTGCTGAAAAAATCCTCTTTTTGCAACTTGTTGCATAAACTACTATTTTGGAATTCCATCGTGAAATTACTTTCTTTTCCTGTCATTATCGTGACTAAACGGCATACTTTTTTCAACCAAAAATAAGCGGAATAAAATTCACACCTTTTAAAACCAGTGCTCAAAAGATCTACTGAAATGGGTGTACAAAAATTTAACTTTTCAGCACTAGTATCAAAAAGTAACATTTTTCAATACGTTAACATTGTTTAAATGTTTTGATGTAACTTTTCTAAAGGATCGCAAATATAACTAAGCTTTTTCTTCTAGTTTGTTTCCTTCGACTTTTTTGTAGTCTCTCGAACATCATACATCTACTGTTAAACAGTACTGTAAGCCTTAGTTCGAGCAAAGTACTAAAGCTCAACCCACTGAACACACCTCTACACACTTTTTTTGTCCTCCCAAAACCCCAAATTGAAACTACTCTCCAGCCTGTTTTCGCAACCACAAAACCTCACCACACACATCAACGAAAAAAAAAATCCAATTTGTCTACTCCAAAAAACCAGCCGGGAGTAGGTTATCTCTTTTGGGACTGAATCCTTTGAATCCTTTTTACACACACACACCACGGGTCCCCCACAGACCGTTATTATGAAAAAAAAAATTCCACCCAAACCAATGATTGGACATGGTTCCTGGGACCATTCTGCACCTCTGGGCCGAGTTTCAAAATATTTGCCGGCAGAAATTTCGAATACGGTCAGTTTTAGTGTTTCGAGTAGAAATTAAGGAGAAATCACATGTAAAATGCGTAGGAAATGAGCAAAGTTTCAATGTTTCAACTCCAAAACATTAGTGGTCATGGTTTTACATTGTATTAACATGTAGCAGAATGATATAAAAACGATTTACAGCACTGACTTAGCCGGATTAAGCCTAAGTCAAGTGACTTAGGTATATAATTTACAAGTTTATACCTTAATATTAAAAAAAATTCTTACATCAAGGAATTTTAAGTCAAGGAAAACTAGATTGCACAAAAATTACTTAAAATGAGGTGACTTTGAGCCTAGGGGTGACATTGTACCAATAAACGCATAAAGATTGCTTTGATAAGCTTGAATTTTATGTTAATTTATTTATTTGTAGATGGATTAATTTGATCTATTTATGTTCCCACAAAGAAATTTGATGATATTGCTACGCAAATCTGCTTGTTCTGATTTAAAATTAAATTAATTAAAATAAATTTAAAATCTTCTGGAATCCTCCTAATTTGAAAATAATGCTCTCATCTTTCAGTTCACAATCAAAATAATAGGGAAACAAATTTTTGTTACGTGGCAAGTTTGTGACATGGCAGTTACAATAAAATTGTCCTTTTTGTTTTAAATCGTTCACAAATTTCAACCTTGCGAATGAAATCCGGAGAGTACTCCAGCCACTAGCGTGCCCAGCTCTTTGAGGAAGGTGGGGCAATAATATGCACGTTTTGAAAAATACGTCATTTGTGGATACCCCCTGACCAAATTTAGAACAAATTTCTGTGGATGGTGGGGCAGTTGCCCCATGTTGCCCCACCCTGTGCACGCTAGTGACTCCAGCTATCATTTAGCTCATATATTTTTGTTGTCCTGTGTAATGATTATACTTAGCAAAAGTTTAATGACACAGGATTAATATTTCAAACCAACCAATTATTTTCCAACATTGCAGTTATCGTCATAAAATAAAATAACATTTCATAATTGAATAAAATAATGTTGATACACTCATAGTTAGGATTCAATAAAACATAATATTAATAATCAAGAACGTTCACTAATAATGTATTCATCAAAACAAATCCTACTTCTGCCCAATGTGAAAACACAATAAATCTTTTAACAAGCTTGGCATATCTTATGAAAACATGAAAATAGTACAGTTAAATATCAAATCAAATCAAATTGTTCGCTTTACAACATTACCAGCCAAACTGGGGTGAGAGGCAACCACGTTCAACACTCTAACACCGAAACCGGTATAGTCAAGTATGTACAGGCGATGTAAGTTTTCAATGTGACTTGTGTCCTAAACCCTTGGCGGGGTCAAACGGTAAGGCTTACGAAACTAAAGCTTTATCTATTTTTTTAGTGTTTCTTAGTTATTGAACTTTTTATGCCAGAGGACAACATAATCTTAGAACAATATTTGCAACGATTATACTTTGCAATTCAAGCTTATCGAGCTTGTTGTTAAGCTATCTGGCTATTATAAAATCGTTAAATTTGGTACAATGTCACCCCTAGGCTCAAAGTCACCCCATTTTAAGTTATTTTTGTGCAATCTAGTTTTCATTGACTTAAAATTCCTTGATGTAGGAGTTTTTTTTTAAATATTAAGGTATAAACTTGTAAATTATATACCTAAGTCACTTGACTTAGGCTTAATCCGGCTAAGTCAGTGCTGTAAATCGTTTTTATATCATTCTGCTACATGTTAATACAATGTAAAACCATGACCACTAATGTTTTGGAGTTAAAACATTGAAACTTTGCTCATTTCCTACGCATTTTACATGTGATTTCTCCTTAATTTCTACTCGAAACACTAAAACTGACCGTATTCGAAATTTCTGCCGGCAAATATTTTGAAACTCGGCCCAGAGGTGCAGAATGGTCCCAGGAACCATGTCCAATCATTGGTTTGGGTGGAATTTTTTTTTCATAATAACGGTCTGTGGGGGACCCGTGACACACTTGCAGAAACTCGAAACAACGAAAAAAAACTATGCACCGAGAGATCCCGTCCAGAGTGAATAAATTTGCGCTGATAAGCCGAGGCGGATTTTTGCATATTCCCATAATTCACGGCCCGACGAAAAAAAAAGGTCCACAGCACTTTCACTTACCTATGGGCGCCACCTGTCCGCCAAGCAGTCCGAATCGGCCACCCTCGACACTGCCCGCTGTGGCCAGTAGGACGACCACCAGGTAAGCTGCAGTAAGCTTCTTTTCCATGGTCACGGTTCTCGGTAGGCTCTTACAGTGTAATTAATAATTTAAATAATTTAAATATTCAATAAATAACTTAAACTAATTACTCTTCCTTACGCGTGTAACGAACTGAGCGCTCAAAACTTTTTTAATGAACCACCTTGTGAAAACTTTTAGGCTCGTTTGATCTTCACCACGGATATTCCCCGATATTGACTAGTGATTCCGTGAATTACGCTGCGACCACCACCGCTAGCTGACATCGGTTCGGCGCGTAACCTTTTCCCGGAAGTCGTGCAACTCCCACGGCGGAGTGTTCCGTTGATGAAGCTGATTGTACAAATTCAATCATCATGTTTACACACTGCTCTGCACTGCGATCCTTGGGCTTTGGTTTCTTTCTGGGAAAGTAAATTAACGAAATCTTCGTTTCTTCCCCGTAAGAGCAGTATCACGTAACCGTGAGTGGATCCTTTGTGACACGCGAATCCTTTTGCACACTTTACACAGATATCCTGCGGGTATCACGCGAAAGAAAAACGCAATTTCCCCTTCCGTTCACCAAAAAATTTCCTACTTCAGCACACTTTACAATTTCGCAGCATCTGCTTCGAACTTTTTACTCTCTCACCAGGACATCTCGCACCGGAAGCGTATCCTAGCGGTCCCCACACTCACTTTAACTATACACCATCCCCAGAGTGATATGCGGATAATTCAATAACTTTTTTTCGCTCACATCCCTCCTTTAACACTCTTGACAGATTCTTCTCGCTGAAGATTCTCTTCAGAATATCCTTCCGTAACCGTAAAGGACTTGCAATCCACGCGCGAAAGCGAAATTCTCATCAACACCCTCCCTCACTCACGGATCCCTCTCCCTCAGAATCCCTCCGGTAACAGGTTCCCGTCCCAGCCGTTGCGTTCCGTGTTCCTAGCTTAGACGATCCGGCACATTGCACTGCTCGCGGACAACTGCCACCGCGGTGACACCAAACTCTAGTCTGGAACATCGCCGTCGATTCCTCAGCATAGGCCGCCAAATTTCACGCAAACTCGCTCGCTCTCTCCACGTCTCTCTTGTTGCTCAGCTCTCCTCACGTGTCCGTGCGTCCTTTAGCGTGTGTAGAGTCCGCAACGTGATCCCGTAGTTGTTGTGCCGCGGTCGGACTGGCAGCATGGTGCGGATGCGTTCTGGTTTTGGGATTTGGATTTGGGAATGGCGCGTGGTTCGCGGGAGTTTTGTTCTGAGAGCTGAGCTGATTATACGTTTCCGAAATTTTCTTTTACTTCGATCGTCTGCGGAAGAGAGGCGGCGCGGTAGAACTGTTAGTTTCTGGCGCTACATGCGAACGGTGGGGAATTCGGATGAAAGTGAGGAAGTAATGGTTGAGTAATAATAAGAGGAAAGAAGCATTTTTGGAAGTGGCTAGGGTTACCTTATATTTGACTTGTATATTTTGATTAGCTTTGCTCACAAGTTGACTGGGCTGGCAATAGCGGACCATAAAGATCGTACAAGCTAGGTTGATTCCGTCAACTGGGGCGAATCTGGACTACAGTCTGAATAGGGCCAGCAGACCCTGAATTCAGAACCATCAATGACAGTCATTGCCCCAAAAGTGAAAGACACCATCTACAACCTGAAAAAATGAATTTTGGAAAACGATGCAGTTTGTTCCGTAAATATTCAAAAATTGTGTAGTGACAGGGCTAAAATAGCTGTCCCAATTCACCCCATGTGTCCCAATTCGCCCCAGATGACGGTATGACGGATTATCCGAATCCCTCACAAAACCTAGAAACCCTAAACTGCTCAAGTTCAAATATTTATTTTGGTCTACTTTGAGCAAGGTGTTGGAATAGCTTTATTTCTTGGTTTATTTAATTCTTCACTAATATACTAATAATTAGGCTTAGTGATTTTTCACGCTCAAAAATTGCAAATTTCACGGGGTCCTCAATTTCAAAACACAAAATTTCACGCAAATTTCGCGGAACGTGAAAAATTTTAAAATAACTCTGAAAAACTTATGTTTAAATCGCAGAAACTGCTTGTTATGATTCATTATATATTATTTAAATAAACTAAAAACAATTTCAATAAATTTGAACCAGACACCAAAAAATCTCCAAATTTTCCAAAAAGATTCCGCCTGGTTTATGAATGGGCTCTATACATAAATATTTTGTAACAAAATGTAGGGCATGCGTATTCTCATTTATTAAACTGTTTTTTTAATAAATTTTTTATATATTTAAATATTTTTAAAAGTTGATTTCAAAGATAAAAACATGCCCTTCATTTTAATTTGAATAAAACAAAGCTTGATTCTTTTAATTCTTATGTAACTATACACAGCAAAAAATCCGATGGTAAAATCACATGCAAAAGCATGCACATCACCTTCGTCAAAATAAACACTTAATATTACACACTGCATGTACAATTTTTGCAAACACAAAAAAAAAGTTGCAACCGACGGGATTCAAACCCAGCACCAACAGTAAGGGCTGGCGCCTTAACCCACTCGGCCATCAGACCGATGAAAAGCTGCAAGGATAAATGCATATATGAGCTTGACATTTTGGTCTTGTAGGTTTCCCATACTGATGGGCTACATATTTCAGGGTGTAAAATCACATAAAATTACATAAAATAATGCAATATTTATTTTACACCCAGGCCTTTTACACGCAGCTGGATTACTACTTTTTTAGCTGTGTACCTTTCAAATAAAATAGCAGTGAAATTTTTATAACAGTATATGAAAATATTATTAAACTAACCTAAAGTAACCATCACAACGTCCTTCCTTAATCTGATACAAAGTGTTATACCAACAGGCTATCATTTCCAATAAATTACAAATCACAAATTACTAAACTTAGTTAATTTCCAAAAATAAAAACAAAAATTTGAACAATTCTTTAAACGGTTCATATCAAGCTTTTCAACTGTAAACCAATAAAAATTACTTAAATAGTATGTATGGATAAAAATTTATTATGTTGTTATTTTGAAAAAAAAAAATTTGAGAAAATTGATAAATTTCACATTTACGCCGTCCTCGAAATCGTCAAAAATCACTAACCCTATATCAGTAATTAAACAAGGGTATTCACTCGCTTAATTCTACAGTATTTCATAAGATTATTTTTATTCTTATTTGAGTTTGATAAATCATTTTGAGTAAAATCGTTACAGTTTCAGACAAACATAAAATTTCACGGGATTTCGCGGAAAAATCCAAATTTCACGGATTTCACTAACCCTACTAATAATAATAACCACTTTGTTCCAGAAATTACAAATCCACGGCTGTTAGTTTCTCCAATTTGGAAAATGTTCAAATAAGAGCCCCATCGTGAAAATATTCGCGAAATTTGTCTCACTTGCTTTGCTCTGAACTCGCCTATTGGACTCATCAACGTTTAGATTTTGACAGGAATTGGCTTAGATTGCTGATTTTATTGTTTACAGCGATAAAGATTATTTTTCTTAGTACAATGACCCTTTGTACGACCACAAAGAGTTTAAAATGGATTTTTAAATAAATTTTGAAAAATTAACCTCGCGGTCCTTCTTGACAGAAAAGATCCTACTTGACAGCTCTTTCCAAGGAGACCATAGTTGATTCATCGAAAAAATGTTGTCTTGTCAATTTTTTTTGCATAAAAATGAAAAAAAAGTGATCAGAAATGGTTTTTGATCGTGTTTTTTTACCGTTGTAGATAAAAATTGGCATAGTGCTCTAGTACCCAATTTCTGATCCGAAGATCTCATACCGGTTCTATTCACTTTAGGAGTATACGAATCACTCAATATATATATAAATGATTTCCCTGTAGTTTTATTATTAACATTGAAGATTAAACCAATAGTTTTCGAGATACACTCAACCTCCGGTGGTTGGTCACTTTTTCGTTTGACACTCTTTTAGTTTGTACCCCGATGGTTGGTCAATGTCAAACTAAAAAGTGACGAACTGTCACTTTTTACACGACCTTCACGCACACTATCAAAACAAACCTTTGGTAGTGTGTGTGAACTCCGTGTAAAAGGGATGTCAAACTAAAAAGTGACCCCATTCGTTTGACAACAGTTTGTGTCAAACCATCGGGATTTGAGTGTATCGCGAGATGAAAAATGAAGGCCAGTTAAATGACGCAGAGAAAAATTATATTTTAACAAAATTTATACTACATTCAAACCCCGATGGTTTGACACCAACTGTTGTCCAAAGAACGGGGTCACGTTTTAGTTTGACACCCCTTTTACACGGAGTTCACACACACTACCAAACGTTTGTTTTGATAGTGTGCGTGAGCGCCGTGTAAAAAGTGACAGTTCGTCACTTTTTAGTTTGTCTTTGACCAACCAATGGGGTACAAACTAAAAAAGTTACAAACGAAAAAGTGACCAACCTCCGGGGGTTGAGTGTATAAGGCTGCATCTCACCAACTCGACGTGATCGTGCTATCTTGTCGCACGTCGCTTGCTTTTTGACGTTCCAAGAAAAACGTATTTTAATGTTTGACCTTTAATAAACACAAATTAGAGCACGCAATGTAAACAATAACAAACACGTTTTGTTGGCTGACCATTATGTGCATTGTCCCGAAGATTGAATTTGGTTGCCGGATTTTTGAGTTATAATTAAAAGACCATCCGTAAACCACGTGGACACTTTTTTTTGGAACAATTTCTATACAACCACCAAACCAAAAAGCTAATTAAACGGGATTTTTTCCGTGCACTATGTTTTTCTAAAAAGTCTCAATGATAACCTATAACTTTGACAAAGAACCCAAATCAATCAGAAAATTAGTTCTCAATATAAAGATTTTCGAATATTAACGGGCCCATTTTGTCCAGCCCGCAAAGTTGTTAAAGACTTGTATGAAAAACCTTATGATGCAAAATGGCTTCTTTTGGCAAAGGAGTATGGACATAATTCCATCTAAACCAATTTTAAAAATCTCGGAAATTAATGGCGAAATTCTAGAGAATTACGACGATGAGACAATATTTGAGGCCCATTCATACAAACCGGTCACTCTAATCCCTCAATGGCAAGTTCTATACACTCCGCCACACAGAACAAAAAAGAACGGAACCAAACCACCACCACTTGCTTCGTTCCCTCTGTAACATACTTTCCCCCAAAAATTCTTTTTCTCGTAAATATAGCGAAAAAAAAGCATTTTTGTTTTCCTTTCTCACACTTTGCACCACACATTTATTATTCTCGCCGTTTATACTCCTCCCGTGTTTATTTTCTCTCGTTTCTTTCTCTCTCTCACACTCTTTACACTGGCTGCTCAGCGTCGCAACAATCAACCATAAATAAAAACATGAGCAAAGCACACCGGCTTTTATGTTGTTGCATAATGTTCTGTGGATCGGAAATGGTTCCGGGAGGGAGGATGAGGTGGCAGGAACAACATAAACAACACATACAATGATAAACCTAACAGGCCGTAGCTGTTTTCTCTCCACATTTTTTGAGAGTAAGAGAAACCTGAAATTCGACGAGAGAAAAGAGCACATGTCGCATTAGTTTGTTCTGGTTGGGGGAGGATGGAATTTAGAATGGTTCTTATCAGCCTCCCTTATTTTTGTTCTCCGGATGATTCTACGGAGAGGTTTATCAGATATAGTGATGTGATGCTTACGGTAAAAGGAAGGTATTCCAAGTATCACAATGTTTGCAGATGGTGATAGAAATTATAATCAATGTCTATCAATGTGTTAGTATCAGGGATGGAAGAATCGCAAAAAAATCATTTTCGCTTGCGAACTTTTTTCACCCGCGAAAGGGATAGGTGGCAAATCACTCAAAAGACAATCGCTCCCGAACATCTCCAAGAAAATTAATCTGCTGATGATTTAATTGTGAATTTCCTTGTCATCACTACTTAAAAATATTTATTTCACTTTGTTTACACATATTGCCCATCTACAAAATGTGACAGGTGATTTTTCGACGTTTGTGGTTACACTTCCAAGTGTAGTAGTGAAAAAGATGTTCCGCCGAATAATCAAGAAGATGATTTGTTTAGATTCATTTTACCGATCTTTCGTGTGCGAGAGAGGAGAGCCATGCTCCCTTCGGATTTTTTCTCTTGATGAACATCCAAAGATTTTCTTTTGATGGTGATTATTCCATCGCTGGTTAGTACATATACTAACTTGCTTATATTTATTTGATGAAATATAAAAATAAAAGTAACTAAAATTTATTTACAATGATTACTTTTCATATTTCTTTAATTGTGACTTAAAATAACATAAACGTTTGAAAAAAGTTTGTTAATTGTTGACCATGATTTTTGCATCCATTAACCCCTCGGTGATTTCGGTTTGTTTTGGTTTTTTGACGTTTGTCTGCTTTTTAACTGGGCTACGGCCCAGTTGTCGAGCGCCCAGTTAAACAACGCCCAGTTACCGAACAACTACTGTATACCTAACTTTTTGGATTTTTCATGTCTTAGAAGAAATCAGCAAAATTTAAACACAATGCAAAACAAAACTGAATATTAACACTGAACTGAATTTTTCCAAAAATATTTTCTGTTGGAAGCATTATCTCAGCAACCAAATGTCCGATCATCAAAATTCAAAAAGGAAAATCGTAAGAAATTTCACAACAACAAAAAACTGCGGACTGGTCATACCAAATTGGTGAAAAATCGAAAATCTGTATCTCAAGAAGAGATATTTTGATCGATTTGGGTTCTTCACAAAGTTGTAGGTAATAATTAGAGCATTTCATGAATGCAGATACAAAACAAGTCGCGGGAAATTTTTGTTATTAAATAGAGTTGAATTTCCGAAAAATAGATTTTTTTATTTTAAATTTTTCATAAAGCAAAAAAAAAGCAAAGCAATCCACTTTAACGACCCCCGGGTCTTTTGTGGTCTCTGTTGCAAGTTTCTGCTCATTTCTAGGCGTCCGAAGGTTCTGTGTGGTGAGTCACCCAAAACCTCTTTTACGCAAATGGACCGACGTTTTACTTCCCCATCCGATAGAAGGAATTTTTCATATGACCCCTAAAAATAGCATCTATTACTGGAGACATGATCCTTTGAACAAAAAAATTTCAAAAAATATCTTTTGAGATGCAAACACAAGTTTTCAATCAAAAATGTTTTTTTATAAGATTCACCGTTTTAAAGTTATGGCATTTTCAGGTTTACACTGTAATTTAAAACTGACGATATCTCGGAAACTATTGGTCCTATTTTAAATGTTAAAATGCGAAACTTTTCTATCAAGAAGTATTTTTAAAATGCAAAAAAAACGAGAAGAAATCGAAAAACGATACCCAAAAATTAGCTATATTTTGAGAACGGTAAAAAAAAACTGTTTAGTACTTTTCGATTGCAAATTTGATTTTGCTTCAAAAAATTGTTATAAATAACTTTTTGTCCAGGTTTTTGATATTTTCCAAAAAACAAGATTTAAAAAAAAATGTACTATCCAACCAGATTTTGCACCATGACATGGCGCACTATGCCTCAGAGATGTCATTTTTAGACCCATAAAACATCAAAAAATTTGAAAATTTAAAAATATGTATTTTGAGAATTTGACTTTCGGTGATAGAATGTTGAATAAGAAAAAATCTGAATTTTTCTCCATGCGCCTATTTTTTTTTTTTTTTTTTTTTTTGTAAAGTCCTAATCATAAACTACAACTTTTACGAAGACACCAAATCGATCAGAAAATTTCTAAGTTTGGATTCCCCCACCATTCAAGCCTTTGAACGCCTTGAATTTTGCATCTTTTTCATATAGCTTAATGCAAAAACTCGCAAAGAACAGAGAGAGAGACCAACCGTTCCAAACCTTTTCATCGTCCCACAAAATCTCTCCCCTTCTAGCGCCTCAATGTTTGCTGCTTGCCGTAGCGCATAAAATTGACTTTCACGTTCCGGTACACAAAATTTCGTACGTGTACAGCACATACGCGTAGAGAACACACACACGGACACTGACACACGTAAATGGCTGTTTTTCGGGAAGAGCAACGAGGCCTCCCCCCCAACCACATATCCGGGGCGACGAGTCGTGTGTGTTTTAAGCTTCTTATCAATCGTCTATCATCTTCTGGTTTGCTCTCCGTATAGGTACCTGTGTAGAACCAGCTACTTTTCGACACCCACCCTGAGCGGAGTGGGTGAATTAATTTTCGGCAGCTATCTATTCAGACGCTTTCTCCTGCTTCTCTGATTTTAATGAAGTGATAAAAGTGTGCAAGTTAATTAAAAGTCAGGAGAAATGGAATGAGGTGTGATATATTTTTAAGCTATACAATAAAGGAAATTACAATTATAAAGAGCAACAAAACAGCTTATACCTAGTATGTTAAAGTTCTAAACTCTAAAAAATGTCATTGTTTAGTTTAAATATACTAAGTGTAATGTCTAACATGTGAAAAGCGAGGAAAAAATCATAAATTCTTCAATCAATATGATATAAGTAAATCTAAGATCTGCCGTTCCCATTAAAGTTATGACACAAATCTGAACCCAAAGACCCAATTACAACCCCCTCTGCTCGTGCAACCGGCAATAATCCCGTCCAGCTAGTGCCGAACTCCTGCACTGCTCCCCCCTAAGCGTCCTCGCCGTACACTGCTGGCTATGTCCTGCCGAGACATCCCCATTCGTTGTCGCCGCCGGTGTCACACTGCGCCTCAACAGCGGCGTCACGGACCGTTCCCGTGAGAACCGCGACCGGATCCTGTTCAGGTAGGACACTTCATCGTCTGCCTCTTCATCGTCGTCTGCTTCCTCATCTTCGCCGTCGTCGTCGTTGTTTGGTTGAGAGTTGAGGTCGGAACGTCTCGATGGACCACCGTTGGAAGTTTGTTGTGGTTGAGGTCGGGAATCGGTTTGGTCCGATCGCGAGGAAGATTCCTTGGGGAAGTACTTGATCGCTACGCGACAGATTAGATCGGCGAGGATGAAGCTGGCGAGGGCGATGCTCAGCCGGATGACGTCGGATTCGAACAGGTCGAGCAGGTTGCCGAGGAGGTTTCCCGGGACGGCGAGGATGAAGAAGATCCGGATGAACTTGTCCGCGCCGATGAAGGACAGGCAGATCATGCCGAAGAGGAGGTAACAAAAGTGAATTACGATCGTGTGCATTTTTTTAAGGATGTAGTCACTACCGCCGACCTTTTCCGTGATCCAGCTGAGCTTCTGGTCGAAGTCTTTCTGGAGCGTGCCGATCATATCCAGCATATTCGCTACGGTATTGTTGATCTTCTGAAGCTGATTAAGGGTGTATTGGTATTGCTTTTCGGCGTTTTGATGGTGCGTTGCAAAGTGAAGTCCTGTTTCGTCAATTTTGTCCGCGATCGTGGAAGCACTCTTCGCCAGGTTCTCCATATCCGTCAATAGGGAGGCGTGGTTCAACTTACTTCTCTTCGACTGCAATTCCAGCTGTTTTATGCTCTCGTCGATTCTACCCCGTAAATCAGTCAGCAATATGGCGACCTCCTGCTGTCCAGCTCGAATCAAGCCCTTTTCCCGAACCAAATCCCTAAAATTGGACTCAACCTTCGCCCGATGAGCCTCCGACAGCTTCATAATATCTCCCTGCTGGTTGATGATCCTATCGTTATTCGCAGTCATCTCATCAATCGCCTCCTTAGTTACACTCTGCAACTCTTTCTGGTTGTCCGCCAGCTGTCCCATCATCTGAATCTGCTCGTGCGCCGTGTTCATCAGCTTGTTGACCGTCAACTCCGTCAATCCTCGGAACTGATCGTGCCGAACGCTCGCACAAACCGCTTTCGCTCGATTCGTCACCAAGTGATACGCATTCCAGGTATTCGGATCCATCGAGCTCGTGCACTCCTTCAAGCTCATCTGATCCGTACAGTGATAGATGGGACGACCCTCGGCGTCCGACTGACAATTCAGCAGCATCACCGCCAACTTCCCAATATCCTCGGCGTTCAATTGACTACAGGAGTTCTTCAGCTTCAAAATCACCCGGTGATGGCACATGTCCAGCTTGGACAGATTGGAACCGATCCACTTGGAAGCCTCCCTTACAAACGTCTCATCCCCTTCGGATACCTCGTACGGGACGGCCGGGAACGAATCCACGGCGGTTTCTTGGTTTTCTACGGCGAAAAAAAAATCCAAAATAAGCTTACATTCATGAAAGAACAGGAATGCACCTGTTCCACCAACTACTACCAAAAACGTACCATTTTCGCTCGATGGCCAAATGTAGTCCACGAAGGAAGCCCGTACTCGCCATGGCACCAACAGCAAACAACTCAACAGCAACAGTCTAAAACGAATTACACGAAGAATTAATTAAACACTCAAAATTCAACTCCAAAAAAAACACCAACGACCTACCTCATGGTTTTTGGCCAGCAAACCGGGGGAGGTCGCTAGAATGACTACTGAAGCCGCGCTGCGATGATGATGTTGGTGGTAAAAATAGCCGAACTGAATCTCTGCTATTGCTGGGCGATTACGAACACATTGCGCGCCGCGAAAGGACCTTGAAACTATTTCGATACATACTTTCACTCGACAATCATCAATTCTGGTCCAAAAATTTAACTTATCAATACTTTAAACTTATTCAACTAAATGCACATCAACTGAAGACGCGCAACGAAAGTAGCAAATCTGAACAAACCAAAGCCAACAACCAAAAAAAAGGGAGACGAAATTTAGCGCGGAAAAACTTGGCTAGACCAAAGCGATCTGCTACATGTTTTGGTACTCTTTTTGGGGTGCGATATGCAAATTAACTACATTCAACCTTTTGACAGCATAAATCAGCTGGCTGAGTGGCGTTGTGGAAATATCAGGCGGCCACTCTTTCTCGTTTCAGTCGGGGCTGAAGAAGGGTGTTGAGAGAATGGAAAGGAAACTCTACAATCCTAACACGCGCTGCTTGAATCAGCAAGGATTTTGATGAAAAAATGATTTAAAATTTCACCCAATAATGGTTAAGTAGTGCAACGAATTGCGATATGAAGATTCCACAAGGGTTTTACATTTTACCAACGAGACTCACCGAGTAAGATAAGTACGACGGGTGCTGAAAAAGTCGAACTGGTTGAACTTTTCAGTGTTGAAATAGTAGTTTATGTAACAAGCGAAATTGCAAAAAGACATTTATAACTCTCTTATTTTGGATGACAAAATGAACAGACAATAAGAGGACTAGTAACGAAATTTTCAAAGTTCGATTTAATTTTGTATATTTTTATATTTTTTTTCCATTTCAATGCAATGCACACAATCAAGAAATCCATCCATGTTCATAGTACCTAATTGTTCTAGTTTATTATAGAAATCTCGGGTGAGTTTTTAAAAAGCCGTAAGAGCCACGGTGACCTCCGACAACTATATTCGTTTTTCTCCCAATTGTAACAAAATTTCATTAAATTTTAGTTTGGGGCACTTGAGAGACGTGTAGATGAACAATCTTAAGCATTTTTGAAAAATTTCGGCCGGTTACCGATGCAAAAAAGGCTCTTACTGCTTTTTGAAAACTAATCCGAGAAACGAATTTTAAATTTACTTCAAATTCAACCCAAGTAATTCTTAAAATTATGTAAAAGTATCAAACCATCAAATGTGGCCAAATATGTTGAAATGTCTCTTACATTGATTTCATGATTGGATTAGAAAAATTCCAAGTTTCATAATATTTTTTCGTATTTTTTAAATATATTTTTTAATGCAAAAATTATGACTCTGCTCATTTTATTTCAACTTCTGTCTGATGAAAAAAGCGAAATTTTGTTAAATTAAAATTCGCCATTCGCAATTCGAAATTTTCAGTGTAAGAACGGGCCTTGACCGATCTTATGCACTAGGTTCCCGACGAACACGCACTACCCTTACACCTACATCTCACCCTTGCTCTGAGTCAGTACGAGCAGCACGCTAGAACACGCTTTGAGTGTTCGTGCCAGGCATGCACACCTTCTTTTCCGGTTACGCATTTTAACTCGGCAGGGGGTGGTACATTAAGTCGACGGTAACATTTCAAAAGGCATCATGTACATTTTGACACTTTCTGGGTTATTGTATATTCTAAAAGTACTTCTAATAAGCTACCTCTCCACCAAAAATGAGCAAAAGTTACTTCAGTAAAGTTTGTTTAATCATGATTTTAAATAAAATAACATAAACAAAATCTATGCCATCAGCAGTCCCTGTTTATATAGCCCTGTCAACCTGTCAAACAAAAGGCTACATAAACCTCGTGACGAAAAAAAAGCAACATGAAAAAAGCGCCATGTACATTCGGCGAAGAAAAACGAATCATAACAAAGCGCCCCCCTCAGTGACAGCAGGGTGATATCGACGTTGGTGATTTCAAAAGAAGTTATGTTTGTTTTTCTCAAATAAAATTACGGAAATAATGTTTTATTGAATATGGATGATCAAGTATCAACAAAAGCAACGTTTTTCATCGTTTGTTATCATTAGAACATCTTATTTTGCTTTTATATAAAAATGGTAATTGAAAATGGATGCTCAACATTCAAATGCGTTTTTCTCAAAACGCATGGTTTGTACATGATGCTTTTTGAAATGTTGGCATCGACTTGTTTGAAAAACCCGATTTAATCCCACCAGGGGTGAGATAGAGCCTTTCCTACTAAAGAATATAACTTCTCTCAATTCACAACATCGACTTGATACAAAAAATCTTATGATGAAAGCAAGGTATTATTAATGATGTGTTTTCTAAAAGAATTCACCTATCGAATATTTTTAATCGTACAAATTCTTAGCTTCCAATGCGCAAGTGACGACACACACCGCGGTTTTGGTTTTCTAGTTTTGGTACGAGCCCAAAAACCGAACAAAGCAGGCGCAAAGCAAAACCGAGTTAACCGCACAGTGGGAAGCTTGCCATTCAGCGTCTACGAAAGTGAGAGAGTCAGAGATAGATATTTTTACAACTGCACCACTACACACTCAATCGCAATACCTTAGGTAGATAGCCATTGGCGTCGCGAGCATTGAAAACTTTGAAAACGATATAAAGCTTAGAAGCTTCGAAAGCTCCTATTGGAATCCAATGAACTCTGTTAAATAAAACGACACGCCAAATGAAGCCTACTTAAAGGCGATTTAAGAAGCACACGGGAAACAAATTGATTGTACCCGGATGAATGTCCTATGTCAAAAAAGTTTTTGCATAAACATTGGACAGTTATGCAAAAACGGACAGAGCAAAAGAAACCGAAAAGCTACGATATCTTACATGTTGAAGGAAACATCGGTAGACAAAATACTACGAACGAGTATAAGTCGAGCCGAAACATATGCGCCAGCATTCTCGCGCCAGTATTCGAAGCTCAACTTGACAACTTGTCGACTTGGCGACGAAGCGTCGAAAATCGATGCAGTGTGATTTTTTGGCGATTTTTCCGATTAAATTTATGCTGAATCGACATATTTACGAAGATGGAAATGACGTCCTGGCTTAAAGTAAAACCTATACCTTTCTTTAGTAAGAAAGGCAAAAAGTAAATCGTTCTAAAAATTGATCGGGATTGCCGATCGATGTCGAATTTGTTTCAGATGCTCACTCATGGTCTGTACTATGAATGTAGCAAGAAATTTCGAATAAAATCAGAAATGAAAAATGTTGGCGAAGGTCACCAGGTGGGCTTTTACCTTTTTTTAGGGATTTTGTTTCTTATGGTAGGTCAATCAAACGGCTCTAACTCCAGAACCATATTATGAATCTGGATGAAAATTTGGGAGGTTTTTTTTTTTTTTTTTTTTTTTTTTTTTTTTTTTTTTTTTTTTTTTTTTTTTTTTTTTTTTTTTTTTTTTTTTTTTTTTTTTTTTTTTTTTTTCCTAAAATTATTTTTTATTAGGTCCTTTTCGGTACTGGGACCTGGTTAGGACCGAGTCGGCTTTTGTAATTACATTTGGCTTAATAATTACAGAGGATCTTGTGTGTAAATGTTAGTGGGAGGGGAGCCGATTACCCGCGGCCTACTCGGGGTTAGTAGGGATGGGATTGATGTTAAAGACAAGGCGTGGGAAGGGAAGGGGGATTGTGTAGGGGTCTTGGTTGGCTCTGCTGGCCTTTGCGTTTTGTCCTCAGCCGCAACTCGGTGTCCAGCTGCTGGGGCGTTCTTGCTTTGCTTCCGGTGCAACCAGAAACGACGGCTTTGTGTGAAGGCGAGTTATACTAACTGAAGGAAAACTAACTGAAGGAAAACTAACTGAAGGAAAACTAACTGAAGGAAAACTAACTGAAAGAAAAACTAAATAGATATATTGGAATCTAAGAGGAACTGATAGATCGGATAGAGAACATCAAGGTCTAGTTGAGATAACGCGTCTCGCATCGGAATTTCTGGTGGTCTTCCTCGGGCCCTGAGGGTATTTTTCAACTTAATTCTGTGAGCCTGGTGATCTGGACACGCCCATACGAGATGGTCGATGTCCTGATAACCCTGCCCACAGTCGCATAAGTTCGTATCACTCATGTTGATACGGTACAGATGAGCCTTGGACGAGTAATGGTTCGACATAAGGCGGGACATCGTTCTGATGAATCCACGCGTCAAGTCCATTCCCTTGAACCAGGCTTTTCTTTGCACCTTAGGTCGTATGGAATACATCCAACGTCCTTTGGTGTCGCCGTCCCATTGTGTTTGCCAATCCAGAAGCGCACGCTGCCTCGGAAAACCGTAGCATTCTTGTAGGCTAATTGGCCTTTCAAAAATGTCACCACTCTCAGCACCCTTCTTGGCGAGCAAGTCCGCTTTCTCATTACCCGGAATCGAGCAATGAGCGCGGACCCATACCACCGTGATGCTGAAGGACTGAGCCGCCAGGTTGTTTAAAGTCTTGCGTATTTCCGTGAGGAAAAACGCAGACTCCCTGGTCGGCTTCAGAGACCGGATAGCCTCAACAGAGCTAAAGCTATCGGTGAAGATGAAGTAGTGGTCAGGTGGCATGGTCTCGATGATTCGCAGTGCGCAGTAAACCGCGGCTAACTCTGCGACGTAAACCGAACTCGGGTCCTTCAGCTTAAAGAACAGCTGATAAGATTCATGATAAACACCGAAGCCCGTACAGCCGTCGAGCTTGGAGCCATCGGTGAAGAATCTGTTGTTTGGAGGAACATGGCTGTACTTTGATGCGAAGATCGACGGTACAACTCCCCGCAGAAGATGGTTTGGGATACCGCGAGTATCGGCTTTCATGGACGTGTCGAAGCCAATCCGGGTGCTGCTGGTTAACGGAGGCGTGCGCTGTACCGTTGTGCTCGGGCTCCACTCCCACGATGACATAAAGTCATAATATAGAAGCATGCGCCGAGACTCAACGTGAAGGTTCAGCAACGTTTCAAAATTGTCAATTACCAGTTTATTCCTGTAATCACACCGGATCAGGAACCGGTAAGACAGTTCGTAGTAACGAGTTCGCAGAGGCAACACTCCCGCCAAGACCTCGAGGGTCATGTTGTGAGTTGAGTGCATGCATCCCAAGACAATGCGAAGACTTCGGTACTGTATCCGCTGGAGAACCAACAAGCGTGATTTTGCAGCTGTTTGGAAGCAGAAACTGCCATATTCCAGCACCGAGAGTATCGTTGTCTTGTACAGTCGAAGCAGGTCAGAAGGATGAGCACCCCACCGGTTGCCAGAGACACTGCGCAGAAAATTAGTTCTTTGCAGGCACTTTTGTTTCAGGTAGTTAATGTGCTTCCCCCATGTTCCCTTCTGATCAAAGATGGTACCCATGTACATGAAGTGGTCCGACTGCTCGATAGTCTTTCCCGAGAGAGAAAGATTGAGCTGCGGCGGTTCATGCTTCCCCGTAAAAACGACCAGTTCCGTCTTCTCCGGAGAGAATTCAATACCCTTTCCAACTGCCCAATGGGCCAAGTTGTTCAGAGTATCTTGCAAGGGTTCTAGCAGATCGACTTCTTTCTTGGCAGCGATTGAAACCACTGCGTCATCTGCGTACTGTATAAGGGTGCAGTCTCCGGTCAAGCAATCATCTATGTCGCTGACGTAGAAGTTATACATGGATGGACTAAGGCGTGAGCCTTGTGCCAAACCCATGTAACTTATCCGGGTGATTGCCAGATCACCTTGCACAAAGTGCATGTGTTTTTCTGACAACAGGTTGATGAGGAAGTTGCACATCGTCGGATTGAGACCGCTCCGCCGCAGCTTTACTCCCAACACATCGATGGAGACTGAATCGAATGCACCCTTGATGTCTAGGAAGACAGAAGCCATTTGCTGTTTTTTACCACGGGCTATGTCGATTCCTGTGGCCAGCAAAGCTAGACAGTCGCTTGTTCCCTTGCCTCTCCGGAAGCCATACTGCGTGTCTGACAGCAAGTGCTCTCGTTCCATCCATGGTTCGAGGCGGTCGAGGATCATCTTCTCCAGCAACTTGCGTAGACACGACAGCAAGCTGATTGGACGATACGAGTTGTGGTCGGATGCCGGCTTACCGGGCTTTTGAATGGCAACCACCCGGACCTGTCGCCATTCGTGTGGAATTACGTTCTGCTCCACCAACGTGTTGAACAGTTTCAACAGACGCTGCTTGGCGACGTCCGGAAGATTTTTCAGCAAGCTGAACTTGATCTTGTCCGGACCAGGAGCAGTGTTATTGCCCGTCAATAGTGCTATGGATAGCTCTACCATCGAGAAGGGAGGATTAGCATCGCTCCCATCAACAACGTCGAATGATGGTTGTGTCGGCACCGAGTCCGGGCACACCTTCTTGGCGAAATCCAATATCCACTTGTCCGATTTTTCCACACTCTCGTTCGGAACGGAACCTCTACGCATGGCCCTCGCAACGCGCCACAGAGTGCTCATGGACGTATCTGCTGGTAGTCCTTCAACGAACTCCCGCCAGTACATTCGCTTCTTCCGCTTCAGAGTATTACTGTACCTGCGATCAAGAGCTCTGTACTTTTGGAAGTTCGCTCGGATTCCACACTTGCAGAAGTCCACATAAGCTTCAGACCTGGCCGCCGAGAGATCCGTACACTCCTTGTCCCACCAGGGAAGTGGAGGGCGCGTTCGGATGTACGGTCCCGGGACGGGTTTCGTCTGAGCTTGTATCGCACTGTCATAGATCAAATTAGCCAGAAACGCATATTCTTCAAGCGGTGCCAACCCTGCTCGCAACTCAACTCCAATGGAGACTGCCTCCGCGTACTGTTTCCAGTCGATATTTCGCGTCAGATCGTAAGGCATCTCCACCGTTGTCGATTGCTGTGGGCCATGGCTAACCAGAATAGCGATCGGCAAATGATCGCTGCCACGAGGATCTTGAAGCACGTTCCAGTCACAGAGAACTGCCAGACTGTTGGAACAGAGCGACAAGTCGATGGCACTCGCCTTCGTACCGGACGAAGTTGGCGTTGGTGGTGTTGCAATCCGCGTAACTTGCTTGTCCCTGTTTAGGAGGGTCATCTGGAAGTCGTCGCACAGTTCATGAATCAGATATGCTTGAGGGTCTGTCTTGTGACTTCCCCACTCGGTGCTGTGAAGATTAAAGTCACCCAGAACCAGTCGCGGAGCCTGCAACAGCTCAAGCATACCCCACAACTTTTGTCGAGTTAACGACACCTGTGGGGGAACGTAGACGGACACAATGCAAATGTCCAGTCCTCTGATCCTGGCCTGTACTGCGACTGCTTCGATTCCTCCTAGATTCGGGAGCGTGACCTTTCTAAAAGTGTGGCATTTCCTGACCCCAATCAGTACGCCTCCACCTCTATTTGGTCCTGCCCTGCTCTCTGTGATGATGTTGTACCCCCGGAAAGCTGGCGTCTCATCTCCGATAAGAAACGTTTCGCTCAGCGCAAACACATCACAGTCCCGTTCGAATGCGAATTGTTGAAAATCGTTTAACTTGGGGGTTAAACTTCTACAATTCCATTGTAGAAAGGAGATGCCGTTTTTCGTTTTTGGTGTATTACCCATCAAAGGAAATGAACGACAAGAGGGGCATCGTGCTAGCAAGCTGTTTCCCGATGTGTCTAGCGAGAGGCTCAAACCGCTTTATGATTAAACGCGTCGGTTCACTCACAAAAGAGCACAGCCATTCCACGATTGTGGAAAAAGTAAGGACTCCTTTGAAGGCATCGGTGATCGGATTCGGTTGAGGAACCGGTTTCAGGGGGATCTTTGGCAGCTTGGGAACGGGCTTCAGCAGCTTGGGAACGGGCTTCGGTGCCGGCTTCGGAGCGGGCTTACCCGACGGACCGAAAGGAAAATCCTCCTCGAAGTTCAACGAGTCACTTTCCTTACCCTTGCCGCCAGCGGCTTTTCTGGACTTGGAAGCCTTGTTGCGCTTCGGGTTTGGCCCGGAAGAGTCACTTTCCTCGTCTCTCTGGAAGAGGACCTCCACATCGGAATCTTCGTCCCCCGAGTCTTCGTCCGCCAAAGGAGCGAAGCGATTGGGGTGGGTCACCTGACTAAGGATTTCCGCGAAGGACTTCTTGGAGCGTTCCCTCAAGGATCGCTTCATCTTGTCCTCGCGCTCCTTGTACTTTGGGCACTGCCGAGTTTTGTGCGGTTCCCCGCCACAAAGCAGGCATTTTTCAGCCTGCTTTTGGCAATCCACGTCCTTGTGGGGGCCGGCGCACTTTGAGCACTTGCTCTTGTTGCTGCAGTAGGTCTTGGTGTGTCCCAACTGCTGGCAGTTTTCGCAGCTCATCACTCGCGGAACGTATAATCGAACTGGAAGCCGAAGCTTGTACAGCTCAATGTAGTCCGGCAGAGCTGACCCTGCAAAAGTCACCCGGAACGAGGCAGAAGGAATGAACTTCTTCTGGCCACCCTCGGTGGTGACGTTGCCCAGTTGCCGGCACTCGAGTACCTCCACAGCTGGAAGTTTAGGGTTCTTGAAGCGTCCCACCGCCCTTGAGAGGTCGACAAGCGACAGACTGTCATCGGTCACCACGCCATCGATTTCGACTTTGTGGGCCGGAATCCAAACACGGTACTCAATGCTGAACCGCAGATCAGTTACGATCTGATTAGCTTGCACCGCGGAGTTCACGATCACGCGGAGCTTGCTCTTGTTCAGCTTGGTACATTCGACCACCCCAGGATAGTGCTTCTGCAAATCCTTGGTAATCTGTACAAAGTTTAACGGCTTCTGTTTGGGCCGGAAGAAGACCACCCATTCCGTTTGCGATCCTTCTTGATACTGACGAGGACGTGGAATCGGTTTTTGAGAATGAGGATTCAGGGGCGGAGGGGGATTAGGATCCGGATTCGGCTCCGGTGTTTTAGGAGGAATTGGGTCTGGATTGGGAGGAATTGGATCTGGATTGGGAGGAATCGGGTCTGGAGTCAAGGGAGGAATCGTTGGTAGAGGGGGAACCGGATTCGGATCTGATTTAGGACGCTTTCGCTTCGTCCTCTTAGACCCGTCCGAGGATCCCCCTTTACCGCCAGCATCCTTATCCTTCAGGAAGAGGTCCCTGTTGGTGGTGTTTGAAGGAACTCCCAAAACGGAGTCCGCCATGTCCACGTCCTCGTCACCCTCAAGGGTTGAATCGAAGTCGCATTCCTCATGGTCCGACTCGGTCGGATCCATGTTTGCGAAGAAACGCGATAAACTAAACGAAAATAAAAGTGATGAAACTAATCGCAAAAGTAAAAAAGGAGAGAAAAAAAAAAACTAGCCGAAAAAAAAAACTATGAGAAAAAAAAAAAAACTAAACGCTAACAAAAAACTCGCCTTTTGCACTCACCGCCGAACTGGCCGCACTGGCTGCCGCCCGCAGCGGGATGCGCGGGAAGCTCGTTTTCGCGCGCTTGTTGTTGTTGTTGTTGTGCTGCCTGCTGCCAGCCACGTAAACAACGGGGGTTGTCTCCGACCTGGCCTGGCCGAAAACTGGTCCGCCGACCGCAGTCGACTCTCCGGGGCCGATTCCTCCTGCCAACGACCGTCTCTCGCCTCAGCTGCCTCCGCGGCCGCTGCTGCTGACTCCTCCTGCTGCTGCTGCTCGGATGCAGGAACTCGTTCCTCTTCCACTGCTGCACCGCCGCCGTGTCCACGACGACCAGATTGTGGCTCCTCTGACCACCGGAACGGGCCTGTCCGCTCGCACACGCCTCGATTTCGCCGTGAAAAACGCGCCAAACACACCGCGAAAAAACACGACTAGCCGCTGAGACTTCTGCCGTAGCAATCAAAATTTGGGAGGTTGTAGGGCTCGAAAAATGCAATTTTTGAGATAAATAAAAGGTATGAAAATTAAAATGTTTGACCATATTTTCATTTGAAAACTGTGTTTTTTTCTGGAAAAGTCTGGCCGCATCCGAAAACAGATGGATAATTCGAAATTTGCGCGGCAACTCGCCCAGGTTCAGCACACTAGCTTTCATCTGCATTTAGGAGAATCGAAATCGGATTTATGGGAGCTGAGAACGGCGCGACACAAAATTTTGCAAAATTTTACCACATACGAACATCACTCGACCTCCACGGAATTTATTTTCTCAAAATTCGAGGGTTCGAGATAGACGAGTTCTGTCAAGGTGAATCGATAGAGCGTCGAAAATCGATGCAGTGTGATTTTTTGGCGATTTTTCCGATTAAAATTCATGCTGAATCGACATATTTACGAAGCTGTAAATGACGTCTTGGCTTAAAGTAAAACCTATACCTTTCTTTAGTAAGAAAGGCAAAAAGGCAAAAAGTAAATCGTTCTAAAAATTGATCGGGATTGCCGATCGATGTCGAATTTGTTTCAGATGCTCACTCATGGTCTGTACTATGAATGTAGCAAGAAATTTCGAATAAAATCAGAAATGAAAAATGTTGGCGAAGGTCACCAGGTGGGCTTTTACCTTTTTTTAGGGATTTTGTTTCTTATGGTAGGTCAATCAAACGGCTCTAACTCCAGAACCATATTATGAATCTGGATGAAAATTTGGGAGGTTGTAGGGCTCGAAAAATGCAATTTTTGAGATAAATAAAAGGTATGAAAATTAAAATGTTTGACCATATTTTCATTTGAAAACTGTGTATTTTCTGGAAAAGTCTGGCCGCATCCGAAAACAGATGGATAATTCGAAATTTGCGCGGCAACTCGCCCAGGTTCAGCACACTAGCTTTCATCTGCATTTAGGAGAATCGAAATCGGATTTATGGGAGCTGAGAACGGCGCGACACAAAATTTTGCAAAATTTTACCACATACGAACATCACTCGACCTCCACGGAATTTATTTTCTCAAAATTCGAGGGTTCGAGATAGACGAGTTCTGTCAAGGTGAATCGATAGAGCGTCGAAAATCGATGCAGTGTGATTTTTTGGCGATTTTTCCGATTAAAATTCATGCTGAATCGACATATTTACGAAGATGGAAATGACGTCCTGGCTTAAAGTAAAACCTATACCTTTCTTTAGTAAGAAAGGCAAAAAGGGTGAAAATTGAAAACAATAGACAGTAAAAGAGAATTTATTTTATAAAAATCAAGTATCAATAGTAAGAGAATGATGAGCGTATTTTGAAGAATAAAAATGAGAAGCTAGATGTATTAGATGTAAAATTAGACAATAGTTAATAAATAGAGATACATAACAAGCTTAGATTATAGTAATGATAATTTATAGGACAGATAAAGAATTATTCAAATAAATAAATTCGCAATAAAATCAAAAAAGATTAGGCGAATGATAAATAGACTTGATATTAATAGTACATTAAGGAAAAGTATATTTTTAAGGAAAAAAAAAACAAAACAAAGTTTGTTACAGCAGTATCAATTGATAGAAAAGAGTGGAAAAGCTTTGAGAGATAAGAGAATCAAAAGTTAGTAAAATTAAAATCAAATGTTGGATATTAAATAGAAGAATCAGTGAAGAATTGGGAATCAGAAGAGCAAAATAAAAATAGGAGATAGGTGGTAGCTGAGAATGAAGAGAAGAGAAACCCCGTTGTGCGATGTTTCAGGTACATCCACAGCAGTTGACTCAACATACTGCGAATCCAAACAATACCGTCTACAATCACAAATTACTTCCCTTTCCCACATTGTCGCGCCCCTTTCTTTTAGCCGTCTCGACTCTGACCCGCGTTGGTCAAAGGTTTACGATCCGTTTCCACAGGCCACCAGCTAGGTCATCATGAAAACCAAGCCAACGTGGAGGTAAGAAAATAGGCACTCGCAAGGAACCATACTGTTCTGATCAAGATAATTCGGATGATCTAACAGAACTACGGATGTAGTTAGTTACGCTCCTTCCAGGATGTTCCTTCGTGGACGTCAACCGAAGAGCACGCAACAAGGTCAGTGCCATTGCATGCTCTTAGGTATCAATCCTTGGCCTGCAACAAACAACACTTCTTATTCCACACAAATTAACCACAAAACTGATTTGACAATCTTCATTCTCCCTTTCGCCTTGAAGGCATTACATACAAACTTTATATGGAAAAAGGAGTACAGTCCAGACTCGAAGGTTTGTATGGGACGCTCATGAACGACCTTCATTACTTAACTTGACTTCTTTTAGAAGCAGCGCGCTGCCCGAAAATCGACTGCCAATTTGTTTGAAATCATAAAACAATAATCGTAATTTTTTTCAAGGCCTTCGGATGATTGAGTCTCTTGAGTCTGGACTGTAAACTCGATGCAATTTTAAACATGTTAAACCTTGCTGAAATGATGATGTATGGTTTCGCTTAAAGTTCTGCCTTGTTTTTTTTTTAATTTTGTTCTTTCCTTGACCACAGGTCAACTTGAATTCCATTTTTTTTTTGCGACAGTCTATTGCGCATATTTGCCCTCAACAAGGCTTTCTAGTCAGAAATTTACCAATACATTCAAAGTATGTTTACATTACAGCTGGACAATTGTTTGCATCAGGTTTTCTATCTCTTTCTAGCAAAAGTTTTTTTGTCAGGCCACATCTAGCTGGTTTTTTTTGACTGACCGCCCGATATGAAAGCCAACATTCTTCGCAGGGCTGTGACAGCTCGAGCTCGATCATTGTTTGCATCAGGACACTGTGACGAGAAGTTCGTCATTTTAGGGTTAAATTATATTTTTTTCACTGGGCCTAGAAAGCCTTAGTCCATAGCGCATATAATATACACTGAGCAAAACTTACGCAGCTCAACGAAGTGTTCTACACATGATCTGGCCCTGCTGTACAGAGCACTCAAATATCAATCGCAAAACACTTGAAATTTCGGTGATTGGCCATCAAATAATGTCAATAGCCAAACACTTGAATTTTAAATGGTGTTGAAAAATAAAAGTGCGTACAAGCGATTTACAGGTTCTCGCTTGCTAGTCGTGCACGCTACCACTGCGCCGGCCGGCCAGTTGAAGACGGGAGAGTTTTTTGTGCTATTGGTTCTTGCCTCGCTTCTAGCTTTCGATGAAAGTCGCGCAAAAATCAATCAGTGAAACACATTAAATTCATGTGGATAATCACGTTGACTTTGAATAGTGCCTGTTTTGGCTAGATCTTATGATCATTTTCAAGTGTTTTGCTCATCACTTTGAATAGTTCAAGATGGTGGGACAAATTCATGAGCAAAACAATTGAAAAGCTTGAGCCACCCGAATGAAAATAACATGTTAAAAAATACCAAAAAGTCAACCGCCCAAACACTTGCATTTGATAGTGGTTTGGGTTGATGTTGAAACACAAAACCAATTAGATCTACGATGTGATTTTATTCAATCCTTCAAGTGTTTGGGCACTTGAATAAAAAGTGTGGCATATTTTCAGTGTAAGTTAAAAAAAAATGTCAATCATAAATTTGAATTGGCAGGCATTGAATAAATTAATTATTTTCTATAGATATTTCTGGAGTTTTTTTGAAAAGGTCCAACAAACCAAATTTTCAGTTTTTGCTTTTTGGGTGTTTAATGATACCCCTGACTCAAGGAGGTTTCAAAAACACCCAAAAAGCTAAAACTAGAAATTTGGTTAATTGGACCTTTTCAAAAAAAAACTCCAGATTTGATGATATCTAATAAAAATCTCATAAACAAAGTTTAAAATGAAAATAAATGATCTCGTAGTCAGAATCGGAAATGATTTTTTTTCTAATCTTTGGGAATTGTTGTTTGTTCCAGGTTCAGGGGAGTCTTTAAAATCATGTTAGTTCAAGTTTTCTTATTAATTGTTTTATGTTTGTTAAGTATTTTGGATACAAATGCGAACGTCATACACAAAAAATGAAAATGCACTGAGTTTTATTACGTGTACACTGTACTTAAATTTCATTTCATACATTTAGTACACAGCAAAAAATCCGATGGTAAAATCGCATGCAAAAGCATGCACATCACCTTCGTCAAAAAAGACACTTAATATTACACACTGCATGTAAAATTTTTGTAAACACAAAAAAAAGTTGCAACCGACGGGATTCAAACCCAGCACCAACAGTAAGGACTGGCACCTTAGCCCACTCGGCCATCAGACCGATGAAAAATGTAAAGGATAAACGTATATATGAGCTTGACATTTCGTTCAAGTAGGTATCCCATACTGATGGGCTACATATTTCAGGATGTAATATTACACAGAATTTCATAAAATAATGCAAAATTTATTTTACACCCAGGCCTTTTACACGCAGCTCGATTACTACTTTATTTGCTGTGTAAATGATTAAAAAATATCATATTTTTGCACCAAAATTTTTCAATCCGGGCACCGCCTTGGAATCTCTACACGCCTTCGTCATCATGTTGTTGTTTGTATATCAGCCCGAACTATGTACAGAGAGGAGCTCGGAAAACCGACGAAGCTTGTAGGAAACAGCAGAGGAAACACCAAAACAACTCAGCACTTCTCTCAGTATTGAACCTAGCCCATATAAGATGGAGTTTCGTCAGCGTCACTATCAGATTCTGCCTGGCTTTGAAATAAATTCGTTTTAGAAGTTGTTTGTTAGGTGAGGTAATTGTTTGGGGATTGTTGGTTGTTTTAAATGACTTCACTAAATTGTGCGTTTAATTCATAGAAGCTACGCAATGGACATCCTAATAGAACCAGACTGCTTCAAGGTCTGTCGCATTTGCATGGAAAACTGCGAGGAGGACTTTGTGTGCATCTACGACGAGTTCGAGGACAATATCCTGATGGATGTAATAACCGAATGTGCCCGCGTTGAGGTATTCTCTCCATCGAATCGATCTGGCTTATCACATGTTTTCCTAATGCTTCCACTTCCTTTGTCGTTTCCGAGCAGATAAGAAAAGATGACGCGCTGCCACGGAACGCCTGCCGAAACTGTGCCGAGTATATGATAATCGCTTATCACATCATCCAGAAGTGTCGTGACGCGGACCGGTCGTTACGGTCGATTTTCAAGCACGAGATCGACCTGCGGAGTCGGAAGGACGAGGCGAAGGCGTTCTGCGCGGAGGAACTCCACATCAATCCGGCCGAGTACGAGTTTCTGCTATCCGAGGCGTACAACAACATGATGCTGGAGAACGTGGAGCGGTTGATTGGGGTTGATCAGGTGGTGCAGCAGGAGGAAGCACCGCCGCCGGTTGAGGCGCAACAGTATCAGGAGAATTGCGATATCGGTACAACAGTACCAGGAGAAGTTGAGTATCCGGATTTGGTTGGTGTTCAGGAGAACCAGCCACCGGAGGAGTCGGAACAACACGGCAACGGTGAGTTGCAGGGAACTAGGAAGTGCTGCGGCTGTAAGAAGGAGTTTGCAACCGAGGTAGATCTGCAGAACCACAGTGACCTGATCCACCTGAACGAGTCGATCAACACTCCGGAAACGGCTGGTAAGCTGAAACCGTTCACGTGTACCGTGTGCTACAAGTCCTTCTCGAACCAGCAGTTGCTGAAAGAACATCAACGCAGCGTGATCCGCAAGTTTTTCTGTCGTCAGTGCGGCCGAGGGTTCATGACCCAAACCAACCTGGACAACCATTTGAAGTGCCACGTGAGTTCGTCTCCGGAGATGAAGAAGTGCTGTGGCTGTCGGAAGGACTTTGATAACGAAGCCGACCTGCTGGCACATTCGGCCGCGGTCCACAAACCGGACCGTACCGACAATCCGGACAAGCCGTTCGAGTGCGAGGTGTGCTTCCGTCGGTATCCGACGCGGAAGTCACTGGTGGGGCATCGCAGGATGATCCAGCAGCACCAGTGCGGTTTTTGTGGGGAGATCTTTGCGAAGAAGTTGTTTTTGACGGCGCACGAGCAGACCTGCCACCAGGGTGGGTCGAGCGATGAGGGTAGGAAACGATGCTGTGGATGTCGGTTGGAGTTTAACAGCTCGAAGGAACTGTTGGAGCACGCGATGGCCACGCACAAACCTGCGGCGGAACTGCAGGACGAAGGCGATGACGAGAAGAAACCTGTCGAGTGTGAGATTTGCTTCAAACGATTCAGCTCGAAGCTGAACCTCGCGCAACACCAGAAGAAGGCCAGCCAAGATCGGAAATATACGTGCGATATCTGCGGGCGAACGTTCCACCGGGCTCACGACAAGGCGAATCACGAGACGACCCACTCCAGCGAAATGCCTTACGGTTGCCAGATCTGCTCGCGGCGTTTCAAGAACAAACTCTACCTCAAGAACCACTACAAAATGCACGCCACAAGCGATTCGCGCGAGTTCGTGTGCCACGAGTGCGGCAAGTGCTTCCGAACGAAGGACCTGCTGAAGACCCACTCCGTTACGCACAGCGAGACACGCAAGTACGCCTGTACGATCTGTCCGGCGACGTTCAAGCGACTGCAATGTCTGAAGATCCACACCAAGGTGCACACGCAGGAAAAGGCGTTCGCGTGTTCGCTGTGCGACAAGCGCTACATCCAATCGTCGGACCTGAAGCGACACCTGTTGACGCACGATCCGGGCGAGAGTGGGAAGCCCTTTCAGTGCGAGTACTGCTTGAGGCGGTACCCACGGAAGGATTACCTGAAGGTTCACATCCGCAAGCAGCACCTGGAGAAGGCCGACATGATCCTGATCGAAGATATGGCGCTGGAGTTGCAGGGCGACGAGGAGGATTTTCTACCGATTTAGACGTAGTTTTGGGACGAAATTTTTGAATAAAAGCAAGACACCAAGAATCTGCGAGTTGGGCTCATTTATTGCGGGTAGGCAAAATACACTTTTGAGTTGTTGGATTTCCACAGTTTTTGTTGTTGGTGGCGGTAGAGTGTTGTGTGGTGTGAAGGTAACAATAAATATACGTAACAAACGCGTGCGCTATCCATTTTTTCAAGTCTCGCTCGATCACCGCTCGCTCGCTCGCTCTCTCTCGGTGTGTGTTTTTACGGTTGTTTTACGATAAAATATATATTTCTTATATTTTTTTTCCTTTTTGTATGAAAAGCGTAAAGTTCAAAAACGGTTCATAACAGCGTTGCTTATCTTCATCACATTTATTCGGGACTTCCGAGCAGCGAGAACGGGTTGGCCGCTCCGGCCACCGGGGACAGCGTCGAGTTGCCTTCTTCGTCCTCCTCGTTGTCGGCGTCGTTGCTGGCGGCGCCCGTGACGTCCTCGGTGTCCGTGTCGGAGAAAAAGTCATCGTCGTCCTCCTTGTCGGTGGCCGGCTCGGAAAGGGCTTGGATTTCGCGAACCCGGCCCAGTTCTGGATCGGCGAGGAACTGCTCTAGGGCGCGTTGGAAGCCCGGGGGTTTCAGGGATAGGGTGATTTTGCCGTCGAGGGCCATGCGAAGGATGTTGTTGGCGGCACGGTACGTGTCTGGACGGGCGGCCTTGGCCGTGAGGAAGCCTCGTTTGATGGCCCAGGCGTCGCATACGTCGATCGCGGACCACTCGTCACCGGCTTCGTTTTCTGGATGTTTTAGAACGAGCAGTTTGGGAAGATCTACACGTTCGGCGAGGAACTTGATCGAGGCGTACGGTTCACGGAGTTGTGCGATCGGATAGCTGCCCATGAGGACCTGCAGCTTGCGGGACACGGCCGACGGGAAGACCAACCCAGGACAATCGCACAGCCGGACCGTGTTGGTCAGGTAGATCGTCTGGAAATGCTTTGTGTGACCAGGAGTCCTGCTGACGGAGACCACCTTCTTTCCCATGACGGCGTTCAGCAGCGAAGACTTGCCAACATTCGGGAATCCAACGCACCCGATCGTCAACACTCCGTCCTGGAAGCGAGCTCGCTCCTCAAACGAGAAATCCTTCTCCTCCTCGTGAGTTCGCTCAACTTCCGGCCCTTCCTCATCGTCCCCGTCCACGTCCATCGGAGTGCTGCGTTCCTCGTTGATCTTCTGCTGCCACGAGCCCAAGTCGACCTCCTCCTCGCAAAACTCCCGGCAAAAGTTGTAGATCTGCTGGGCGCCCTCCGCTGCCATACGCATGCGACCTCGACGACGACGAATCTTCAGTCCCTGCTTGTTCTCGTGCTTCCCACGCAAATTGTACGACGGATAGGACGTGAACAGCACCACCTTGATACTCGGATATTTCTCCTCAAAGTAACGCTTCCAACCGAGCACCACCTCTGCCTCGACCAGGTCGATCTTGTTGATTACCACGATCATGCCCTTGCCCAGATCCTGCGTGACGTAATGGTACAGCGAGGGCGGGAACATCAACGTCTGAAAAAAACCAAGACTCACTTATCGTCCGAAAATAAACCCCAATCGAAAGCGTCACTCACCGGAAAGCGAACATCCACAATGGTCAGCACGATGTCGGACAGCTCCAGCACCCGCCACAGCTGACGCCACGTTTCCAGGTTGAGCTCGCAAAAGCTCAGCGACTTCATGTCGTCGTAGTGCGTCTTCTCCAGATAGGTGATGTATTTCTGCGAACAAAACAAACCCGATCAATCTCAAAGAAGCCACACAAACTAATCCCGCGCACTCACAAAAAAGTACCGATTCTCGTTCGCGTCCAGCTGCTCCTTGGACATCTCGTAGCTCCACTTGGGCCGCTTCGGAAAATCGTACTCCACAAAGTAGTTATCCCCCAGCTCCTGCTGCTCCTCGCTGCACGGAACCAGCGCCTTCCGGGCCTCCTCCTTCATCTCGCGCAACTCCTTGCCGGTTTCCCGGTGAAACTGCAGCACGTACCGGTTCGCCTTGCAGCGCGGATCCTTCGTCGGCTGCGCGTTGATCCGCTCCACATTCTCGTGGAACGTCTTCGGGAAGTCGCTGTCCTCGCTGACGTCGCTCGACTCCTCGTCGCGCAACTTCCGGATTATGTTGTGCGAAGTGCTCGCTGAAAGCCGACCCAATAAATCAAAATATATTTCCAACCTTTCCAAAAAGAAATACTCACATTTTGCCTGCTTTTTAGCGACCAGCTGCTGCTTCTTCTGCTTGCCACTGAACGGAACCTTCCTGCGTCCCTGCGGCATCGTGAAAAGGCGGCTTCCTTCCGAAGGTTACGCCACGCCACGAAATCGATGGTGACGATTTTACGCGTTATTATTTTGGCACTCCCACTTTTGCAAATGCTCTTGCATGCACCGCACACAGCGACGACGACGACGACGACCTGTGGTGAACTTGGGTGCGCGTACTACAAGAGAGACGTTTGGGGAATCGCTGGCTGGCTGGCTGGAGAGGACGAACCGCGGACGGATCAAAACAAAATTTATTTGCACAAAAAAAACAGCTGTCGCGGAGTGGAACTGTCAGTGGCGAAAGGTGAAGTTTACACGCAAGGAAAAAATATTTTGTTTTAGAATTAAAAAAATATTACTGCGGGCGTTAATAATTAGAATTTGTAGGCGTTGGTATGACCGCATAAAAATGGTCGCATGACAGCCGCATGACAGCTAAACTAACTGAACTGAAACTGAAACGGTACAGCAAGCATAGAGTTATCTAAGCCCGAGCTCACGCACACTAGTACCCCATTTGTTTTGCTGGCGGGTACAAAATTTAACCTCAATCTTTTTCGTGTACGTACACGCAATACATGCGCACGTAGATAACTCTATCGAGAAATTAAAAGTGAGAGTGTGTGCGTGCAACATGGAGTTAAACTTTTCGAAGTGCCATGGGAACCTTCACAGCAACTGCACAGAAAGTTTAACTCCATGTTGCACACACTCTCACTTTTAATTTCTCGATTGATAATCTTCATCATTCAAATTTAATTGTCATCAGCAACTGTCATTCTGGGAAAAATAGCGATTCTAAACCTCACAAGGTGATTATTTTTTATTTAAATATTAAAAAGTAAATTTGAACACAAATCAACTGTCTTTTTAGACATGGCGCATGCTCGGCAGGAAGTGCTTCACAAGCACGCTTCCCCCAACACGATTCTCCATTGCATTTACGGCTTTTACTACTTAAAACTAAGTAAAACTCAACTGGCCAAAATTTATTGCAAGCACCCATCTACGATTTCAAACTGGATTGAAAAGTACGACGAAAACGAGCTTTGCTCGAGGAAGGAAAGGGAGCAGGTGTACATAAAATTTTCACCGTCCGAAAGGTCATATTTGATCGACCTTTACAAGTCTTGTCCTGTTCTTCTTCTGGACGAGGCGAAACAACGGTTCCAGCTCAAGTTCGGCAAGCAAATAAGCATTACAACCATCAATCGCATATTGCATGCCGAAGGGTACAGCTGGAAAGTTCTGGAGCGTCGAGCGGTGCAGTTGCGGACTCAAGATGTATGCCGGTATCATGCTGAACTCGACGCCAACAATTCAAAAAGCATCATGTACAAACCATGCGTTTTGAGAAAAACGCATTTGAATGTTGAGCATCCATTTTCAATTCCCATTTTAATATAAAAGCAAAATAAGATGTTCTAATGATAACAAACGATGAAAAACGTTGCTTTTGTTGATACTTGATCATCCATATTCAATAAAACATTATTTCCGTAATTTTATTTGAGAAAAACAAACATAACTTCTTTTGAAATCACCAACGTCGATATCACCCTGCTGTCACTGAGGGGGGCGCTTTGTTATGATTCGTTTTTCTTTGCAGAATGTACATGGCGCTTTGTTCATGTTGCTTTTTTTTCGTCACGAGGTTTATGTAGCCTTTTGTTTGACAGGTTGACAGGGCTATATAAACAGGGACTGCTGATGGCAGAGATTTTGTTTATGTTACTTTATTTAAAATCATGATTAAACAGACTTTACTGAAGTAACTTTTGCTCATTTTTGGTGGAGAGGTAGCTTATTAGGAGTACTTTCAGAATATGCAATAACCCAGAAAGTGTCAAAATGTACATGATACCTTTTGAAATGTTACCGTCGAACTATCTGTTCTAATGTGGGACATTCATAATTTGGTGTTTCTTGACGAGTTTGCTGTTGACAACCGAGGAATATTGAGGACCAAGGGGTACGCTCCTATTGGTGAGCGGATCGTGTTCCGAGGCGAGTTTACTCGCCGCCCAAGAGTTTCAATGCTGAGTTTTCTGGGCGTTAACGGATTGCTCGAGTCGTTTTCCGTGGAAGGTACCTTCACTAGGGTAAAGTTTTTCGAGTGTGTGAGAGCGTTTGCTACATCGGGCCGCGTGATGCAACATCCAGGAGTCTACTCGATCTGGATCCTCGACGGTGCGAGGATCCATTGTCACCATGCGATCATCGAGTACCTGCGATCAATTGGAGTAATCGCGATTTTCTTGCCAGCCTACGCACCATTCTACAACCCGATCGAGCTAGTGTTCGGGTATCTGAAGCGGTACCTTAAACGTACCTACGTTGAAAATAGCTCTGAAGATCTCCTAGTGGTGATTGCAAAGGCGTTGAAACAGTGGAAAAATAGAGATTGCTCCAAGATCTTCAGGAAATGTGGATATTTTTCGGGGGGTCTCTTTGATCCAAGTGTGGGTTTTAATAAAGCTTGTAAGGTTTAGCATTAGTTTTTATTGTACTGATAAATGAAATGTTGAAATGAAGTTTAATTCTCGGATATAATATAGAAAAAAGTTTAAGCGTGTTGATCATCATTGCTGTCGGTTACGCCACGAGCCAGCCCTTCAGAAAAACTGGTTTCCCGCGCAGACACGGTCCTTTTCATCGCGTTGATCATCGCTTCGTGTTCAGTCAGCTTCTCCCGCATGTGGGCTAATCTTTGACCCTGCAGGCTGGCAAGGTTCAGCAGCTGCTGATGATCGGATTCCATCTGTTCGATGTTGGTTCTGTAAGAAGCAATTACAGTTGAGGCCACCTGAAGATCGAGCCGACCTTTTTCTAGCTGAGTTTCGCTGTGAACTGGCACCGTAGAAAATAGTTCCACCATGTGTGTTGGTGGGGAGTCGTCGATCAAAGCTGCTCGATTTTCTGAAGGCATGGTGCAGATGTAGTTTGCCCAGCACAACCACACGATATCGTCGGCACAGAGATACCTGCCATGCCGTTCCTTCAGCTCAGATTTCACAGCGTTGACCGATGAAATCGCTTCAGCACCCGCACGATCCTTTAGAATTGGGCTCAACAGCTTTTCTTTCAGCAGAGTCCATCGTTTCTTACTAGTAACCGAAGCACTGTACTTAAAAAGGATAACACACACATCTTTATCCTCCCAGCTTAGCAGTGACTTCGCCTCAATCTTCGAGGGACAAAAGTACCGCTTGCTCATTTTATCGTGGACCTGCATGAAGTTCCAGCACGATTCGTAAGACGGCATGTCTTCCTCCCACGCAACCAATGCAATCGAAGAATCGCTCTCTGCTGCTATTGTGTCATGAATGGTGTCATTGAACACAACTCCACGGTGTACAAATGTAGCGCAATAATCCCAGATTTTACGCAACACGCCATCTGAATCATCTGCTTGAACATCCAAGACACCACATGGATCTGCGCCTTTTTGGTTCTTAAAGTTTTTAATTATCACTTCGCCTTTAAACGTTAAAGGCTTGTCCTTTTGCCTCTTGCTTCCTGACGGCTCGTTCAATGCAGACAACCCATTCTGTAAGTCGTACAACAATGTCATCGTCAACATTTTACCAACTAAAACAGATAATTTACCTTTCTCTTGGACACCGATCTTGGTTTTGAGCCGGAAGCACGTGGTTCGTTTGCGTTGTTCGTCTCTTCACTATTCACCGACTGATCACGCACGAAAAGTTCGTCCACGAGGTACGGAGCAGAATCGGCCTCATCGCATTGATCCAGTAGAAATTCTGGTTCCCCGTAGCTCGACTCGTCTTCCGATGAATCGGATGCTGAGTTCAATGCGTCATATGTGATTAAATCGTCTTCAGGGTATAACATTTTAGCTGTTCAAATGAATAATTATTAGTAACAATAAAACTTATCAATTCTAAACCAAACCTTCGCGTGTACAGCAAATTTCTTTTTGTAAGCAGGAAATAGTCAACTAAATAAGAAAACAGTTGATTAATGACAGATATTTTGATCGAACAGAATATTTAACGGTTGCTATGATCTTATTTTTCAAACAAGCCGCACGTCATGCGGTCATACCACCCTGGCGTTTTGTAAAATCACTGAAATTGATATTATCTAGATACGCGCAATATGTTTGGTTTGAAAAATAAAAAAAAAAATGTCATTTGGAATTTGTGCGTTCATTTATAACGATAACCTGATAGTTTGCAACTTTTTATCAGGTCAAGGAAGCATTTTTTAGTAATGAAGAAACATATTTGGATTTTTTTTATAAGGGCCTAAACACCAATTTTTAGCATACCTACAGAGTTTCCTCGGGAACCGTGGTGTAGGGGTAAGCGTGGTTGGCTTGGGTTCGATCCCAGAAGGTCCCGGTGGCATTTTTCGAGACGAGATTTGTCTGACTAAACCTTCCGTCGGATGGGGAATTAAATGTTGGCCCCGGTCTAACCTTAGAGGGTAAGGTCGTTAGCTCAATCCAGGTGTAGGAGTCGTCTCTCAGGGTCTTGCCTCGGTGGAGTCGCTGGTAGGCAGTTGGACTCACAATCCAAAGGTCGTCAGTTCGAATCCCGGGGTGGATGGAAGCTAAGGTGTAAAAAGATGTTTTCAGTTGCCTCAACAACCAAACCTGCGGACACCTAGTTTCGAGTAGGAATTTCGCAATCGAGAACGCCAAGGCAATGCTGTAGAGCGAATAATTTGATTTGATTTTTTGAGTTTCCTCGATGATACGAGGAATTCTATTCAAGAAATTTTTAAAATAAAGAATGTCATAAAAAAAATAAAAAAAAAACGATTTAATAGAGCCTTTCTTACTAAAGAATATAACTTCTTTCAATTCATAACATCGACTTTGTTTATTTATAACGTCAGCACAAAAGAAAGTGACATGATACAAAAGAAATTATGATGAAAGCAAGGTATTATCAATTTTCACCAAAAGAATATTTTTAATCGTACAATTCTTAATCAAACAAGTGTTTATGACAAACGCGAGCATAGCAAGCTTCTTATGCGCCAGTGACGTCGCACACCGCGGTTTTGGTGTTCTAGTTTTGGTACGAGCCCATAAACCGAACAAAGCAGGAGCAAAGCAAAACCGAGGTTAAAGTGAACCGCGTGTGCCGCACAGTGCAAGGAAGCTTGCAATTCAGCATCTACAAAAGTGAAAAAGTCAGAGATAGCTATTTTTACAACCACACCACTACACACTCAATCGCGAAACCTTAGGAAGATAACCATTGGCGTCGCGAGCATTGAAAACTTTGAAAACGATATAAACGATGAAAAGCTTAGAAAACTCCTGTTGGAATCCAATGAACTCTGTTAAATCAACTTACGAAATCACGACAAAATGAAGCCTACTTAAATGCGATTTAAGGAGCACACGGGAAACAAATTGTTTGTAGCGGGATGAATGTCCTAAGTCACAAAAGTTTTTGCATAAACATTGGACAGTTATGCAAAAACGGACAGGGCAAAGAAACCAAAAAGCTACATGTTGTAGGAAACATCGGTAGACAAGCAACTACAAACTAGTATAAGTCGAGCCAAAACTATATGCGCCACCATTTCTTGCGCCAGTATTCGAAGCTGAACTTGACAACTTGGCGACTAAGCATCGAAAATCGATGCAGTGTGATTTTGTAGCGATTTTTCATGTTGAATTGTCATATTTACGAATATGAAAATGACGTCCAGCCATAAGGTAAAACCTATACCATTCTTTAGTAAGAAAGGCAAAAAGTAAATCGTTCTAATAATTGATTGGGATTGCCGATCGATGTCACATTTTTTTCAGATGCTCACTCATGGTCTGTACTATGAATGTAGGAAGAAATTCGGATAAAATTAGAAACGAAAAATGTTGGCGAAGGTCACCAGGTGGGCTTTTACCTTTTTTAGGGTTTTTTTTTCTTATGGTAGGTTAAACAAACGGCTCTAACTCCAGAACCAAATTATGAATCTCCATGAAAATTTGGGAGGTTGTAAACACAAACAAAAGATATGAAAATAAAAAAAAAATTGACCGACGCGACACAAAATTTGGCAAAATTTTACCACACACGAACATCACTCGATCTCTACGGAATTTATTTTCTCAAAATTCGAGGGTTGGAGATAGACGAATTCTGTCAAGATGAATCGATAGAGCGTCAAAAATCGATGCAGTGTGATTTTTTTGCGATTTTTCCGATTAAAATTCATGCTGAATCGTCATATTTACGAACATGACAATGACGTCCAGGCAAAAACGAAAAAAATAGCAATTTCAACCAATTCCGGAAATTCAAGACATTCAACAAATTCCGAAAATTCAAGACATTCAACAAATTCCGAAAATTCAATAAATCAAGAAAATTTAGGGGTTTAGGACCCTATTGAAATTGTAAAATATCAAATTCTGTAATCTTCAAATTAAAAACAAATTTAAATATTATAATTCGGAAAATTCGAGAAATAAAAAAAAAATAAAAAAAATATCGAAAATCAAGTTTTGAAACTTTGAAAAATTCTTTTTAAAAACAATAAGATCAAGATTTTTGTCAAAATTAAAAAAGTCGGGAAATATAAGAAATTTAAAAACATTAAAAAATCTAGAAATTCCGAGAAAAAAAAGAAATTTAAGAACTTTAAAAATAATAAGGAAATATAAGAAAAAATCCAGAAATTCATGCAGTTGAAAAAAAAAATTGTAAATTCAATTAATTAAAGAACTTTAAAAATTCAAAAAAAACAAGGAGTTGGAAAATTAAGAAGTTCATCGGCTTTCATTTCATAATTCTTTTTTAAAATTTTAACTTCGTAAAATATTACATTCTAAAATTATAAAACCAGTGGCCAGTGTAGTGTCCAGATAAAATTATTAATAATTATTAACCGTGTTCGGTAAAACCGATTGAATATGATCGGGATGAACTCGCAACGATCGAGTGAGATCGGGAACGATCGTGCGAGATCGTGCATGTATAAAAAGGCATTTTTATTTAATAAAAGATTCTTTCGAATCTAGCCGTCAGCGAGTACGGAGACAGTATAATTTGATATTTAACTTAATCCTAAATCCGAGTCTTAAAACTATTCCCTAATTCCTATTTAAACTTATAAGAAGTTTACGCGAGTGAGTAAGTATATTAAAAGTGGCGACGAGAGAAAACGTTGAAAACGCGGAACGCGTCGTGCAGTGATTTTTGGTTTAACGCAATTTGTGGTTGCAGATTTAAGGCGAAGAGGTTCAAACGGATCTAATTAGTCCAGAGTGAACAGACGTGAGTATTAAGTGACCTGCGAGAACCGTAGATAGTCTGTAGTTAGTGATCTCAAACAGCTATTGCACGGAGATTCCTCGATTAAGCGCATATTGAAATTTTTGTGAAAACCCATCTCTTCATACCGATCACGTGATTAGCAGACTCCATTTTGTAACAAATCTTTTGTTCTATTCACAGCCGCACACACGCACCAGCCGTTCCAAGCCGATCATCCTCGCGATCATCCTTTTGTTCGCGGCGTGAGATCGCGGTAATCCGACGGTGAGCAGGCTTGACGCGGTGAGAATCGCTAATCCAGATCGCGAGAGGAGCAAGATTTGACAAGTGAGGCGTGAGTGAGGAATCAGGGCGGCGAGGCCAGACGATTTGCTCACGGTCGGCGAGAAGCACCAACCGACCGCGCGGACACGTGTCATCAGCAGCATTAACCCAAGAGTTCAGCCAAAGCTACGGTCACACTCCTGCGGTTACTGTAAGTAGAAAACTTGATTTTTTTTTTCGCCCCAAGATGTCGTCTGTTCCCGGCATGATCGGTTCTATCGATCATTACCATCGAAGCAAGTCTTTTGCCAATTATGTTGAGCGATTTGAAGTAATGTGCAAACTCAACAAGGTGGCTTCCGATGCAGATAAGTTGTCGTGGTTTATCTCTGTGAGTGGCGAGGACGTTTTTGATGAAATTAAATTGATTTTTCCTAAGCAAGAAGTTGAAAAACTTGAATTTAAGGAAGTTGTTAAGCAGCTGAAAGGCAGGTTTGATAAAGCTGTGTCAGCCATGATGTATCGATTTGATTTTTACAACCGTTTTCAACTTCTTAATGAAAGTTCTGAGAATTTTGTACTCTCAGTAAAACTTCTCGCTGAAGATTGCAACTTCAATGCATTTAAAGATGAGGCTCTTCGCGACAAACTTGTTATGGGCATTAAAGACAAACGTTTGCAACATAAACTGCTAGAAGATGAAGATTTAAGTTTGGCGCAGGTTGAGAAGATGGTAATCAACACGGAGAGGGCTGAAAAACGGGCTCAACAAATGGGTGAAAATCGTGTGGAAAATGTTGGTGCTACTGCTAGCGTTCTGGCTGTTCATCAGCGATTGGGACCAAAAGTTAATTCTTGTTTGGGGAGATATCGTTCACGCAGCAGGAGTCGTGATCGTGGTCATGAGCGCAGAGGACGTGACATGGATCGCAGAGGCCGAGAAGTGAGTCGTGAGAGGCGAGATTACGATCGCAGATCTCACAATCGTAATCACAGCTACGATCGCAGCCACAGCCGTGAACAAAATTACTACAACAATGCAATTTGTAATTATTGCAAAAGAAAGGGACACATTAAGCGTTTTTGTGATTTGCTTGCGGGTAAACAAGTTAAAAGGGTGAATTTTGTTGAAGAGGATACTCCTGAAACTAAACCGGTTTTTGACAAATTCAACAGAATCAGAATCAACAACTCTGAGGATGATGAAAGTGAGATGCAGTGCATGAAAATTGGGGATGAGAAGACCTTAAGTGAGCCGTGTTTAGTGGATGTTCGAGTTCATGACAAATTTTTGGAAATGGAAGTTGACACAGGGTCAGCAGTTGCTGTTATTAGTCAACATTTGTACGAGCAATATTTCAATGAAATTCCTCTTAAATCTTGCAATAAACGCTTGGTTGTGGTTAATGGTTCGGGTTTGGAGGTGCTTGGACAGATTTCTGTTGAAATTGGGTTGAATAAGCGAACCGAGACCGGAAATTTGGTTGTTTTGAGGTGTTTGAAGAACTTTACACCACTTTTAGGCAGAGATTGGCTTGACATGTTCTATCCTGGCTGGAAAACTCAGTTTTTACCGGCAAATATCATTGGAAATTTGGATTACAAATCAACTGACACAGTTTTAGGTAATCTTAAACTGAAATACAACAAAGTGTTCTCTAAAGACTTTACTGAACCAATTACAGGGTACCAAGCTGATCTGACCTTTAAATCAGAACAACCAATTTTCAAGAAGGCGTATCAAGTTCCGTACAAGATCAAAGACAAATTCAATGAGCATTTAGACATGTTGGAGCGACAGGGAGTGATCACACCAATCAAGGCGAGCGAGTGGGCTTCGCCAGTTATTGCGATTGTAAAAAAGGATGGGGATTTACGCATGGTAATAGATTGCAAAGTTTCTTTAAATAAAATACTGATTCCCAACACTTACAGTATGTAAAAAAAGTATTTACACCCCTTGGGCACTATGCACATTTTGTGATGAAACATGTAAACAATTTAATGTTGACATAAACCTAGTACTACGTTTTGTTCAGAAACTCATGCCGAACATTTTGCTGCAAAAAGCTCATGAAAATATGTTTTCTATAAAAAGTTATATAACAAATACTATTACAAAAATAAAAAAGGTGCAAAAAAAGTTTGTACACCTTTCGAAAAATTAACATAAATAAAGTTATTTGTTGACAAATCACCATAAATCCAGTCTCCCAACTCCAAATAGGCATCCTTGACTGATTAAAAATATAATTTGGATTGAATATAAAGTTTACTAATTACTTAGTATAAAAGTTTATATAACTCTGGAAATTCTAAATAAAACTTATCTAAACTTAATTTTGCAAACTTTCAATTTAACTAAATGTCAATATATTACCATAGAATTGCTAAATAAACATTCTGGAGTGGGTATAACACCGTTTTGGGGGTCTTTGTATTGCTAGAATAGATTTTTCGTTGGAATTTCGTACCAACCCGGAATTACGTCGTCGGAAAATCCGCCGGCATTCGAACCGGTCCACAATTAACAAGTCAACCTATGTGGCATCGGAAAGGGCATAAAATTTCCGATCTTTTGATACCCAGACATCTAGGTTTTCTATAAAACCCACGTTTTTAAATACCTAGGCAAAAACGTTGTTATGGTTTCGTTTGAGCAATCTGCCAAAAATGTATGGAATTTCGTAATTTTTGTTCTCGTGGATCAAACTTACTTTTTGCCCAGGTATTTAAAAACGTGGGTTTTATAGAAAACCTAGATGTATGGGTATCAAAAGATCGGAAATTTTATGCCCTTTCCGATGTCTCATAGGTTAACTTGTGAATTGTGGACCGGTTCGGATGCCGGCGGATTTTTCGACGACGTAATTCCGGGTTGGTACGAAATTCCAACGAAAAATCTATTCTAGCGATACAAAGACCCCCAAAACGGTGTTATACCCACTCCAAAATGTTTATTTAGCAATTCTATGGTAATATATTGACATTTAGTTAAATTGAAAGTTTGCAAAATAAAGTTTAGATAAGTTTTATATAGAATTTCCAGAGTTATATAAACTTTTATACTAAGTAATTAGTAAACTTTATATTCAATCCAAATTATTTTTTTAATCAGTCAAGGATGCCTATTTGGAGTTGGGAGACAGGATTTATGGTGATTTGTCAACAAATAACTTTATTTATGTTAATTTTCGAAAGGTGTACAAACTTTTTTTGCACCATTTTTATTTTTGTAATAGTATTTGTTATATAACTTTTTAGAACGATAAGTTCTTGAAAGAAATTTTGAATTTTGTCACAATCGGTTGGCCAAAATCTATACCAAATCAGTTCAGAGATTTTTCTTCGCAGAGGGAAAAGTTGGAAGTCATTGATGGTGTTTTGCTGTTAGAAGATCGAGCGGTAATTCCAAGCAGTTTGAGAGAAAAGATTTTACAATTATTACACCTGAATCATGGAGGAATGGTGAAAATGAAGAAGTTAGCCAGAAGGACAGTTTACTGGCCAGGCTTAAATTCAGACATTGAAGACTTTGTTAAAAGTTGTGAATCTTGCTCTCAGATGGAAGTTGTGAGGAAACCGGAAGCTTCGGGGTCCTGGATTCCTACCACAAGACCGTTCAGTCGTTTGCATGCAGATTTCTTCTTCTTCCAAGGAAATACTTTCTTATTGATTGTTGACAGCAATACTAAATGGTTGGAAGTTGAATGGATGCGTTTTGGCACTAATGCAAGACTTGTTAACAAGAAATTTGCGGCAATGTTTACACGCTTTGGTTTACCGGATGTAATTGTTACAGACGGTGGCCCACCTTTTAATTCCACGGAATTTATTGGTTTTTTGGAACAACAAGGCATAAAAGTTCTTAAAAGCCCGCCGTACAATCCTGCCAGCAACGGCCAGGCTGAAAGAATGGTGAGAGTTGTCAAAGATGTGCTAAAGAAATTTTTAATTGATAACAAAACGAAATCTCTTGAGATGGATGAAAAGCTTAATCTGTTTCTAATTAACTATAGAAATGGTTCCTTAAACTCTGAAGGTTTGTTTCCTTCTGAAAGAGTTTTCAAATATACACCAAAGACCTTGTTAGATTTGATTAATCCAACTAAAACTTACAAACACAATCTGGCTGAACCTCCAGCACAACGATGTGTCGTTGACACTGAAAAACTTGATCCTCCAAATGATTTGGATAAAATTGAGGCAGGGGATAAGCTGTTGTAAAAATAGTCACGATACCTTCCCAAAGTGGGTTGAAGCACAGTTTATTAAAAAAGTGTCTAAAAATGTCTTCCAGATTCAAATTGGCCGACACGTGGCTACGGCGCACAGACATCAGCTGAAGGCGTTGCACGTTCCCAAACGTGGATCCGTGAAGATGTGTTTTGCGGCCAACAGTTACAAACGCAACTTCTCCTCAATCGATGACGATGGAGGATTACTCGGGCATTCGAGGGATTACGCGGTGTATCGTAAGCAGAGAAAGGTTGACAACGAATCCCGCAGTCCTGTTAGAACGAGGTCGAGGGCCAGATTGGAGAATCAGCAGGGACACAATTAACAGATTTACCTTTGCGTTCAGGTGCAAGTTCTAAGAAATGCACAGTCGAACCAATCATCATGAAAAATACATTTTTGCGCTGAATTAAAGTGAATTTGAAATTATATTTCTTTCTGATATTGTTAACAGTGTAGTATATAAGCAGTGAAATGAAATTAAGTTTATATTCTCGATAAATATGAAATCAAATACAAATTAGAATGAATTTGCTTAAGAGGGAAGATCTTGTAGTGTCCAGATAAAATTATTAATAATTATTAACCGTGTTCGGTAAAACCGATTGAATATGATCGGGATGAACTCGCAACGATCGAGTGAGATCGGGAACGATCGTGCGAGATCGTGCATGTATAAAAAGGCATTTTTATTTAATAAAAGATTCTTTCGAATCTAGCCGTCAGCGAGTACGGAGACAGTATAATTTGATATTTAACTTAATCCTAAATCCGAGTCTTAAAACTATTCCCTAATTCCTATTTAAACTTATAAGAAGTTTACGCGAGTGAGTAAGTATATTAAAGCCAGTACATTGAAAAGGCCATCTTTGTCATCACAAAAGCCTAGAAAAGCTTTAAGCGGTATACGCAGTTTGGAAGGAACCGGTCAAGAAAAAAATCAAATGGGCAGCAGCGGCAGCGCAAGCAAGTCAGAGAGGGTGAAGAAAAGCCCCAAGAAATCGCTCTCTCTCCTTTGTTCTGCGGTTCGTAAAGCTGTTTCTTGACCCCTTTCCTTCCGATCAGCATACTAGCCTTTAACTTTTAAAAATATCTGCAACAGCCTTATCCTAAAGAAGAAATTATTTTTATTTCAAAACTATTTTCACCACATAAATAATTATTTGACTAATGCTTTGCCTAATTGAAAAAAGAAAAAAGGATATTGATAAGTGTATTTTTACAAGAAGTTTTGTCAAAAATGTTGATTTTTTTATCTCCAAGTTTCCCTCCGTGTTTAACGATTGACAAGTGAAGTTTGTTTATTTTGAAAGCTTGACGGTTGCAACTCGAGCAAAACCATCGAAACACCTTTTTCAGAAATCCAGAATCGAGAATAAAATAAACTCGTTTCAAAACTAATCCGGTCCGGTCATCATGGCCCAGATGTGCCGCCTCTGCTTGCGGCCTTCATCTGGCAAGCACGCCCTGTTCAAAACTACTATCGGTGACGCATCCTTGGAGGAGATACTTCGCGAAACGTTCCACCTGGAGGTAAGATTCTGAAATCAAAACAATTTCAAGGGCTGACCTCCGGTTTTCCCCGATTTCAGCTGCCCAAAGGCCGTAGCTTGCCCAAGTACGTGTGCGAGAGCTGCCTACGGAAGGTCGAGTGCTTGCAGCAGTTCCACAAGGAGGTCCTTCGATGCCAGAGGCTGCTGCAGGAGGGGAAAAGGGTAGAACTGGAGCAGCAAGAGGCGCCTAGTGATGGTCTGTACGAGCAGATCGAGATGCTGGACGAGGAACATTTGGAGGAGGACGAGCAGCGGCCTTTGCTTCCGGTAGAGAGCGTTCAGCTTGAGTCGTTCGACTTTGAGGTGGAAGAAGAAACGGCGGCGGAGGAGCAGCTCGTTGATATTAAGATCGAAGCACTGGTGGAGGACGACGATGATGAGATACAGATTGATGACGAACTGTCGGAGGGAGGTTTGGAAGTGGAGGAAGGTTCTACGCAGGAAGTTGCTGCAGCGATGCCGGTAAAGATGGCGCGTGCTTCGAGAAAGCGCAGGGAGAAGCTAGAGGTGGTTGAAACGATTCCCAACAAATGCTACGTCTGCAACGAGGTTCTGGAGGACAAGGACAGTTTCGACGTTCACCTGGTCAATCACTCGAACATGCTGCCGCATCAATGCCTGCAGTGCAGTACGGAAACGAATCCGATTCATCTGAAGACGTTGCTGGCGCTGAACAAACACTACGAATCTCACGGGTTCAACTACGTATGCAAGCATTGCCCGTTGCGGTTCCGTTCGTATCCACCAATGTACGATCATGCGAGAAACGCGCACGCGGAAGTTAACACGGAGTTCTCCTGTGAGACCTGTGGCCAGAAGTTCAACGAGATCCGGAAGTACCGAAAGCATGTTCTTGCGCACAAGAACCGTGAATTGCAAAAGTACAAGTGCGAGACGTGCGAAAAGACGTTCCAGACTGGGACGCTGCTTCGTCGGCATCAACGAACTCACTCGAATGAAGCGCAATTCGTGTGCCCTTTCTGTGGCCGCGGGTTCAACCACGAAAGCAACTTCGCCCAACACAAGCTGCGACACATCAAGCAACAACATTTGGAACTGAACGGCCATCCGTGCAAGGAGTGTGGCACCCACTTCACAACCGCTTTCGCCCTTCGCAAGCACATGGTCCAGCACTTTCCGGACGATCCGGTGTACGTGGCCGCTTCGGAAAAGGTTGACTACTTCCCGCACCACCTGAAAGATCCCGCGTCCTATCCGCGCCGCTGTGAGGAACCCGACTGTCCGTACATCGCATCGACCTACGCCCTGATGTGGTCCCACTACCGGAATCACTACAAAAGCTACCCGTGCAAGGAGTGCGACCGGAAGTTTGCCACCGCCACGATTCTGAAAAACCACGTCGACGTCATCCATCGGAAGATCCGCAAGTACCAGTGCGAGTACTGCCAGAAAACGTTCGCCTACCAGCACAAGTTCAAGGAACATCTCCACGTGCACATGGGCTACAAGGGCCGCGAGTGTCGCTACTGCAGCAAATCCTTCACCCACTCGTCGAACCTGCTGGTCCACGAGCGAATCCACACGCAAACCAAGCCGTACGGTTGCGAAATATGCAAGTCGCGGTTCATCACGACCTCGGCGCTTAAAAAGCACCAGCGGACGCACGGTGTGGCGTTTCAGCAGCAGAAACAGGAACCGGTTGAAGATGGGGAGGAGGAGCAGCAGAAGCAGGAGGAACATGAGGAACTAGCAGAGGCGCAGCTTGTGTACTTGGATGAAGAAGAGGAAATTCAGCAGGATGTAACCGTTGGCGGTGAGATTGAAGTGGATCGGAAGGAGCTGATTGCGACGCTGGAGGGAGTGTAGCGGAAGAATTTGGAAATTGTCACTATCAATAAAATATGTTTGAGTTGATCAATGCAAGAAAATCTTTTTCTGATCTTATGATCGTTATATCCCGCCTCTGGACTAACGTAGACCTAAAAAATCGTCTTTTTAACCCATTTTGAATCTTACAAGAGCAATGGAAGAAGAATTTTGCGAAAATCTTGGGTTTGACAATTTTACTTGTTTTCGTGACTTTGCCAATGATTAGAATTGGTTTTAACTCTTGGATTTTTTTTTCTAATTTCAGTGTTAATATATTTTTGAAAATATTTTAACTTGTTTTTATTAAAACCCTGGATTCATTGGTTTCTGAAAAAGCTGATTTTTTCTCATCCTTGCTCTTTAATTATTTTTAAGTTTGAACTATTTTATTTCTGTAATATTGATTTTTAATTTCCGAAAAAAAAATCTCAAATTCTGAAATTTTTAAATTCTTAGATTTTTTAATTTTTTAATTCTTAAATTCTTAAATTCATAAATTCTTAAATTCTGAAATTCTGAAATTCGGAAATTCGGAAATTCTTAAATTCTTAAATTCTTAAATTCTTAAATTCTGAAATTCTAAAATTCTAAAATTCTTAAATTCTTAAATTCTTAAATTCTTAAATTCTTAAATTCTTAAATTCTTAAATTCTTAAATTCTTAAATTCTTAAATTCTTAAATTCTTAAATTCTAAAATTCTGAAATTCTGAAATTCTAATATTCTGAAATTCTGAAATTCTAAAATTCTGAAATTCTTAAATTCTGAAATTCTAAAATTCTGAAATTCTTAAATTCTTAAATTCTTAAATTCTTAAATTCTTAAATTCTTAAATTCTTAAATTCTTAAATTCTTAAATTCTTAAATTCTTAAATTCTTAAATTCTTAAATTCTTAAATTTTTAAATTCTTAAATTCTTAAATTCTTAAATTCTTAAATTCTTAAATTCTTAAATTCTTAAATTCTTCAATTCTTAAATTCTTAAATTCTGAAATTCTAATATTCTGAAATTCTAAAATTCTGAAATTCTTAAATTCTGAAATTCTAAAATTCTGAAATTCTTAAATTCTTAAATTCTTAAATTCTTAAATTCTGAAATTCTGAAATTCTGAAATTCTGAAATTCTTAAATTCTAAAATTCTGAAATTCTGAAATTCTTAAATTCTTAAATTCTTAAATTCTTAAATTCTTAAATTCTTAAATTCTTAAATTCTTAAATTCTTAAATTCTTAAATTCTTAAATTCTTAAATTCTTAAATTCTTAAATTCTTAAATTCTTAAATTCTTAAATTCTTAAATTCTAAAATTCTTAAATTCTTAAATTCTTAAATTCTTAAATTCTTAAATTCTTAAATTCTTAAATTCTTAAATTCTTAAATTCTTAAATTCTTAAATTCTTAAATTCTTAAATTCTTAAATTCTTAAATTCTTAAATTCTAAAATTCTAAAATTCTGAAATTCTGAAATTCTAATATTCTGAAATTCTGAAATTCTAAAATTCTGAAATTCTTAAATTCTGAAATTCTAAAATTCTGAAATTCTTAAATTCTTAAATTCTTAAATTCTTAAATTCTTAAATTCTTAAATTCTTAAATTCTTAAATTCTTAAATTCTTAAATTCTTAAATTCTTAAATTCTTAAATTCTTAAATTCTTAAATTCTTAAATTCTTAAATTCTTAAATTCTTAAATTCTTAAATTCTTAAATTCTTAAATTCTTAAATTCTTAAATTCTTAAATTCTTAAATTCTTAAATTTTTAAATTCTTAAATTCTTAAATTCTTAAATTCTTAAATTCTTAAATTCTTAAATTCTTCAATTCTTAAATTCTTAAATTCTGAAATTCTAATATTCTGAAATTCTAAAATTCTGAAATTCTTAAATTCTGAAATTCTAAAATTCTGAAATTCTTAAATTCTTAAATTCTTAAATTCTTAAATTCTTAAATTCTTAAATTCTGAAATTCTGAAATTCTGAAATTCTGAAATTCTTAAATTCTAAAATTCTGAAATTCTGAAATTCTTAAATTCTTAAATTCTTAAATTCTTAAATTCTTAAATTCTTAAATTCTTAAATTCTTAAATTCTTAAATTCTTAAATTCTTAAATTCTTAAATTCTTAAATTCTTAAATTCTTAAATTCTTAAATTCTTAAATTCTTAAATTCTTAAATTCTTAAATTCTTAAATTCTTAAATTCTTAAATTCTTAAATTCTTAAATTCTTAAATTCTTAAATTCTTAAATTCTTAAATTCTTAAATTCTTAAATTCTGAAATTCTTAAATTCTTAAATTCTTAAATTCTTAAATTCTTAAATTCTTAAATTCTTAAATTCTTAAATTCTTAAATTCTTAAATTCTTAAATTCTTAAATTCTTAAATTCTTAAATTCTTAAATTCTTAAATTCTGAAATTCTGAAATTCTAATATTCTGAAATTCTGAAATTCTAAAATTCTGAAATTCTGAAATTCTGAAATTCTTAAATTCTGAAATTCTAAAATTCTGAAATTCTGAAATTCTTAAATTCTTAAATTGTGAAATTCTGAAATTCTGAAATTCGGAAATTCTGAAATTCTTAAATTCTTAAATTCTTAAATTCTGAAATTCTGAAATTCTTAAATTCTGAAATTCTGAAATTCTTAAATTCTTAAATTCTTAAATTCTTAAATTCTTAAATTCTTAAATTCTTAAATTCTTAAATTCTTAAATTCTTAAATTCTTAAATTCTTAAATTCTTAAATTCTTAAATTCTTAAATTCTTAAATTCTTAAATTCTTAAATTCTTAAATTCTTAAATTCTTAAATTCTTAAATTCTTAAATTCTTAAATTCTTAAATTCTTAAATTCTGAAATTCTGAAATTCTAATATTCTGAAATTCTGAAATTCTAAAATTCTAAAATTCTGAAATTCTAAAATTCTGAAATTCTAAAATTCTGAAATTCTTAAATTCTTAAATTCTGAAATTCTGAAATTCTGAAATTCTGAAATTCTGAAATTCTGAAATTCTGAAATTCTGAAATTCTGAAATTCTGAAATTCTGAAATTCTTAAGTTCTTAAATTCTTAAATTCTTAAATTCTTAAATTCTTAAATTCTTAAATTCTTAAATTCTTAAATTCTTAAATTCTTAAATTCTTAAATTCTTAAATTCTTAAATTCTTAAATTCTTAAATTCTTAAATTCTTAAATTCTTAAATTCTTAAATTCTTAAATTCTTAAATTCTTAAATTCTTAAATTCTTAAATTCTTAAATTCTTAAATTCTTAAATTCTTAAATTCTTAAATTCTTAAATTCTTAAATTCTTAAATTCTTAAATTCTTAAATTCTTAAATGCCACTATCACAGATAACAATCAACAAAATCAAATAATTTTGTGCATTTTTGGAGTCATATTTTTGGTCAAAGTTCCAAATTTTGAGATCAAACCAAAAAATCGTGAATTCTGGAGTGAAATTTTGGCGAGAACTTAGTACGAACCGATTTTTCTTGAAATCCCTGGATTTTAAATTTTTAATTGCTTTTTTTTATTTTAGCTTTTGAATTTTAGAATTTTATAATATTTCTATTTGAATTTCTATTTTTTTGAATTATTGATTTCAAGCAAAACAATGTTAATGGTCCAAAGCCGAAGTGTTTTATGTGATCTTACCACTGGTCGTGGCCGGAGCCGTGATTGTTCAGCGGGCTTTACCTACTCTTCATCTGTGGTCCACGGAACAATTTTAGAGTTTTTTTAAAGGTCCTATAAGCTATTGTGTTTCATATGTTTATACTGCCTCTGATCGCATAAATGTCCCATATGCATTTCCATCGATTTCGAGTTATTGATGCAGTTTGATTCAAAGTTGTGTGCTATTTCGAAAGAGCCTATAACATTCAGTACTTTGTTCTAGAAATCAGGAGGAAATCCAGTTTTGTCGCGAAAACTTAACACGTAGACTTATGTATGGGAAAACTACAAATGCGTTTTTCTTGGCTTGCTGTTTTTGCATATGAGACATTTATGCGAACATGGGCAGTATAGGACCTATTCAAAAAAGTTCTAGAATTCTAGAAGATAGAGTAGCAAGTACAAGTAGACACAAATGCTATGCTGTGCTATTTTTTTTGTTTTTGCTTTTTTTTATTATTCTTGAATCTAAGATTTTTTTTAATTTAAAATAAATAATTTTAAAAATTTCGAATATTTTTGCATTTATGTCTCTAAGGGTGGATTTTCATGGATTTTTCGATGACCGACATCGAAAGCGGCTTTCGATGCTCGTGGTTAAATTTGGTCGAAAACTCATATTTTTCGACCAAGTTGAGTGGTAAAATAGTTTAGATTGATTGTTCATGGCAGTACGAACAATAAAAACAAATACTAATTGCCGGAAAGCCCCGAAAATGTGATTTTCCGACTTTTGATTTTCGATGCACGAGCATCGTAAGATGACCGACATCGAAAGCATAGTCACTACCATGCTTTGCTAAAATGTCAGTGCATCGTAGTTCGATGCCTGTCCGGGCAGCCATATTGCTGCCGCGACACCATGGACACAAACCAAATAACGCTGTGAAATATTTCCGTGAATATTTCAAGCAGGCAAGCGTTTCAAGCGTTTTGTGGCAAACACATGAGATTTTTCCGATGCCAAAATGGCAACAATGGAATCGGCTGCTGTTGATGTCGACAAAGTTTTGAAAAGAGGCGATAGGCTACCTCAAATTATTTTAAAGTGGGTTTTTACATTTTCAAATAACAAGGAAGAATTTTGATTTTATTTCACAGCATGAAATGTATGTAATTCAAGGAAAATGTTGATTGCCACCTATGATACGAGTGTTTCCCATAAACATAGAACATTTTTAAACAGTACGCTAGATCAAAGTGTGTACGGTTTACCATGCACGGAAAGTTGAAAACATGGAAAAAATTAGATTTTTTTCATATTTATTTTTATGGAATAAAGATTTAATAATTGCATCATAGTTCTGGCTGAAGGTTAGAAGGGTGGGAGAAATTAAGAAGAAAAGCAAGTAATGGAATGGAATTGATGTTATTTATGAAAGCAGGAATGTGTAGTCGTGATTGGAGTTATTGGAGTCGGGTGATTTTCGTAGCTAGAGTTGTCAAATTGTCAAAAACCGTCAAATTGTTAAAAACCGAAGTGGTAGTTGACATATTTTGGACAGCCCCCAAACCAGGGCAGGTACATTCGGGTGGAACCCCCTCCCCCCACCTCATTTTTGGAAGACATATGAGAGAGAGAGAGAGAGAGAGAGAGAGAGAGAGAGAGAAGAAGAAGAAAACAAATTCTATAATTTAGATTAAATTAAGAAACTACGAAAATAAGAAATTCGGAAAAACACGAATAAAGAAATAAAGAAATAAAGAAATAAAGAAATAAAGAAATAAAGAAATAAAGAAATAAAGAAATAAAGAAATAAAGAAATAAAGAAATAAAGAAATAAAGAAATAAAGAAATAAAGAAATAAAGAAATAAAGAAATAAAGAAATGAAGAAATAAAGAAATAAAGAAATAAAGAAATAAAGAAATAAAGAAATAAAGAAATAAAGAAATAAAGAAATAAAGAAATAAAGAAATAAAGAAATAAAGAAATAAAGAAATAAAGAAATAAAGAAATAAAGAAATAAAGAAATAAAGAAATAAAGAAATAAAGAAATAAAGAAATAAAGAAATAAAGAAATAAAGAAATAAAGAAATAAAGAAATAAAGAAATAAAGAAATAAAGAAATAAAGAAATAAAGAAATAAAGAAATAAAGAAATAAAGAAATAAAGAAATAAAGAAATAAAGAAATAAAGAAATAAAGAAATAAAAAAATAAAGAAATAAAGAAATAAAGAAATAAAGAAAAAAAGAAATAAAGAAATAAAGAAATAAAAAAATAAAGAAATAAAGAAATAAAGAAATAAAGAAATAAAGAAATGAAGAAATAAAGAAATAAAGAAATAAAGAAATAAAGAAATAAAGAAATAAAGAAATAAAGAAATAAAGAAATAAAGAAATAAAGAAATAAAGAAATAAAGAAATAAAGAAATAAAGAAATAAAGAAATGAAGAAATAAAGAAATAAAGAAATAAAGAAATAAAGAAATAAAGAAATAAAGAAATAAAGAAATAAAGAAATAAAGAAATAAAGAAATAAAGAAATAAAGAAATAAAGAAATAAAGAAATAAAGAAATAAAGAAATAAAGAAATAAAGAAATAAAGAAATAAAGAAATAAAGAAATAAAGAAATAAAGAAATAAAGAAATAAAGAAATAAAAAAATAAAGAAATAAAGAAATAAAGAAATAAAGAAATAAAGAAATAAAGAAATAAAGAAATAAAGAAATAAAGAAATAAAGAAATAAAGAAATAAAGAAATAAAGAAATAAAGAAATAAAGAAATAAAGAAATAAAGAAATAAAGAAATAAAGAAATAAAGAAATAAAGAAATAAAGAAATAAAGAAATAAAGAAATAAAGAAATAAAGAAATAAAGAAATAAAGAAATAAAGAAATAAAGAAATAAAGAAATAAAGAAATAAAGAAATAAAGAAATAAAGAAATAAAGAAATAAAGAAATGAAGAAATAAAGAAATAAAGAAATAAAGAAATAAAGAAATAAAGAAATAAAGAAATAAAGAAATAAAGAAATAAAGAAATAAAGAAATAAAGAAATAAAGAAATATAGAAATAAAGAAATAAAGATATTAAGAAATTAAGAAATTAAGAAATTAAGAAATTAAGAAATTAAGAAATTAAGAAATTAAGAAATTAAGAAATTAAGAAATTAAGAAATTAAGAAATTCAGAAATTCAGAAATTCAGAAATTAAGAAATCAAGAAATTAAGAAATTAAGAAATTAGGAAATTAAGAAATTAAGAAATTAAGAAAGTAAGAAATTAACAAATTAACTAATTAACAAATTAAGAAAAAATTTCAGAATTTCTTAATTTATTAATTTCTTACGTTCATAATTTCAAAATTTCTTAATTTCTAAATTTCTTAAGTTTATAACTTCAAAATTTCTTAATTTCTAAATTTCTGAATTTCTGAATTTCTGAATTTCTGAATTTCTGAATTTTTGAATTTCTGAATTTCTGAATTTCTGAATTTCTGAATTTCTGAATTTCTGAATTTGTCAATTTTCTCAATATCAATATGGCTCCATCTACCAATTATTTTTCAGTCCCTTCAAATAGCATACATTGATTTTTCGATCTATAATTAGATACTTCCCGTTCTCGCCGGTCTTATTTTGGTCTATTTTGTCGTGCTCTACTAAATGCTGCCAAACATTATTAATATTAATATTATTTTGTGCTATCCGGAAATAAATTTTGAATGGTTCTAAATTAAAGTTCCCCTGCATTTGTCTAAAATTTTTATCTTTGGTTTTTCCGTGCACGTGTTGCTTTGTGTTGACGTTTCCCCAAGCGTTTCTCTCCCATTTTCTACCGTTCCTTCTTGAAACGCTTGCGGGCAAAATGGCGGTCTGCCCGTTATTTAGGTTTGAGTCATAGCTAAGTCATAACGCCATCCAAGAGCATCGTAAAAATTTCGATGCTCGTGCTTACGATGTCGTTGCATGAAAATCCAGCCTAAATCACGATTTTTTAAATGTTGAATTTTTAAATTTTTAACTTATTTTTATACGCTTTTTTAAACTTTAAACTTGGACGTCAAGTTGCTGAGATACAACCTTGCAAAGATTTTTTTTTTTAATTTAATCAAGTCTGAAACAAAATCTACTTTCCCATAATTTCACTGGGGACCATACATAAACCACGTGGACACATTAAGGGAGGGGGGAGGGGGATGGCGATTGTCCACGCTCCATACAAAAAAGTTTTTTTTGTATGGACAATTGTCCATGAGGGGGGGGGGGATGTGTTCGAGCTTTCCAAAAAAGTGTCAACGTGGTTTATGGATGGTCCCCTACCGGCCAGTTGGATTGGAAGCAAACATAGAAAGACAAATAAATTCTATAAGTGCATCTCCAGCGCTGGGTGCAAACATCGAAGCAAAGCTAATTTGCACCCGACGTCAACCCCATCGCGGTACCTGTCGCGGTAGCAAATTTGCTCTCAGTTCTTCGGGATTTCACTTTGCTACCCGGTATTCAGCCTGTTTGCTACCGCATCAAATGGAATTATGCACGGAAAAATCGAATCAAGCACGGAAAAAAATTTAAAAAATTTAAAAAAATTTAAAAAATAAAAAAAAAATTTAAAAAATTTAAAAACATTTCAAAAAAAATCAAAAAATTAACAAAATTGTAAAAAATTAAAAAAAAAACTAAAAAATTAAAAAAAAAATTTAAAAAATTTAAAAAAAAATATTTTTTTTTTAAATTCAAAAAATTTAAAAGATTTAAAAAAAATTAAAAAAATTAAAAAGTTAAAACATTTAAAAAATTTAAAAAAAATTAAAAAAATTAAAAATTATAAAAAAAAACAAAAATTTTAAAAAATTTAAATTTTTTTTTTATTTTTATGCTTTTAAACTTTAAAACTTTAAAACATTTAAACTTTTAAACTTTTAAACTTTTAAACCTTTAAACTTTTAAACTCTTAAACTTTTAAACTTTTAAACTTTTAAACTTTTAAACTTTTAAACTTTTAAACTTTTAAACTTTTAAACTTTTAAACTTTTAAACTTTTAAACTTTTAAACTTTTAAACTTTTAAACTTTTAAACTTTTAAACTTTTAAACTTTTAAACTTTTAAACTTTTAAACTTTTAAACTTTTAAACTTTTAAACTTTTAAACTTTTAAACTTTTAAACTTTTAAACTTTTAAACTTTTAAACTTTTAAACTTTTAAACTTTTAAACTTTTAAACTTTTAAACTTTTAAACTTTTAAACTTTTAAACTTTTAAACTTTTAAACTTTTAAAATTTTAAACTTTTAAACTTTTAAACTTTTAAACTTTTAAACTTTTAAACTTTTAAACTTTTAAACTTTTAAACTTTTAAACTTTTAAACTTTTAAACTTTTAAACTTTTAAACTTTTAAACTTTTAAACTTTTAAACTTTTAAACTTTTAAACTTTTAAACTTTTAAACTTTTAAACTTTTAAACTTTTAAACTTTTAAACTTTTAAACTTTTAAACTTTTAAATTTTTAAATTTTTGAATTTGTGAATTTTTGAATTTTTGAATTTTTGAATTTTTGAATTTTTGAATTTTTGAATTTTTGAATTTTTGAATTTTTGAATTTTTGAATTTTAGAATTTTAGAATTTTTGAATTTTTATATTTTGAATTTTTCAATTTTTAATTTTTGAATTTTTGAATTTTTGAATTTTTGAATTTTTGAATTTTTGAATTTGTGAATTTTTGAATTTTTGAATTTTGAATTTTTGAATTTTTGAATTTTTGAATTTTTGAATTTTTGAATTTTTGAATTTTTGAATTTTTGAATTTTTGAATTTTTGAATTTTTGAATTTTTGAATTTTTGAATTTTTGAATTTTTGAATTTTTGAATTTTTGAATTTTTGAATCATACACAAGAGCAGACATACAAAAATCTCCGAAACACGCATTCAAAACTTTGCCCCCGGTTTGCCGGTACTTGTCGGGTATCAGAAAATGAGTACCCGACAGGTACCGACACATTTTTTTCTTCTACAGATAAACTTGAGATCAAATTTGATACCTGCTTTGCTACGCGCGGTGGGAGACTCGGGGGCAAACTCGAGAGCAAATTTGGTGGGAATCAAATCGGGTAGCAAATGATTTAACTTTCGACATTTTCGAAAAATGAAAATCTTTGAAATTTTCAATAGGATTAAAAAGTTTAATAAACTTTTAGCATTTCTAGGCATGAATCAACACATAATTATTGATTTTGAAGGTAAACGAGAGCAAAAAATGATAAAAACCCATATTTGCCCCCCGCGGTGGGCTTGTTTCGGTGGCAAATTTGCTACCCTAGCGGTGGGGATGACGGAGTTTTTTCAAGGTGGCAAATTTGATCTCGGTATTCATGAGCCGGGTGCAAATTTGATTTGCACCCCAGCGCTGGAGATGCCCTAAGGAGTGGACAAAATAGGTTGCGTATTTAAGAACATCGGTCGAAATGTGCAGAATAGATATGACTTCTTCAAACAAGTTCGTGAGTAACGTTTGTCTTAACTTCGTTTCACAATTTGTAAAACTTTTATTACATGGCTGTGATTTAATTGGAAATTTAATAAACCCCCTCTTACCTTCTCGAACGTCCTCCGCCTCCTCGTCCTAATCACTCCCGACTGTTCTCCTCCAGCGTAAACTCGACCATCTCCTCCTCGGTCGGCTCCAGCTCTTCCGCCACCTCAATCTCGTAGTCCTCGTTTTCCTCATGCACATCCTCGTCGTACGTCTCGTCTTCTTCCTCCTCCTCTTCCTCACCGAGCACGTCCATGTCCACAATCTCTTCGCCACCACCCGTGCCACGCACTTCGAGGAACTCTTGCTGTTGCTGTTGAGACGCCGGCTGCTGCTGCTGAATGATTTCAACCATTTGCGGTTTCTGATCTTCACCGGTTTCACCGGTCAGCTCGGGGTGCGTTTTCTCGTGCTTCTTCCGTCCGGACGAGGTGATGAAGCCTGCCGGGCAGAAGCGGCAGGTGTAGGGGCGCTCGCCGGTGTGGATCCGCTCGTGGGCCGTGCAGTTAACCTTCTGGATGAAGGTCTTTTCGCAGAATCGGCAGCGATGTCGGCGGTTGTTTTCGTGCACGTCCACGTGCATCTGTAGCTTTTGCTTTTCGCTGAACATTTTCTCGCAGTACGGGCAGGGCAGGTTTTTCTCCGGGACCATGCCTTGGTGAACCTGCTGTTGGTGCTTCTTGAGGGTGGCTTTCATGGGGAATCGCTTGCCGCAGTTTGGGCATTCGTAGCGGCGCAGGTGCACGTTCCGGTGGTAGAAGTAGGCCCGGTAGAGCGTCGATACGAACGCGCAGCCCTCGACGTCGCAGCGATACTCGCGCACGCCGACGTCGTTCATCTTGGACACGGACGAGGCTGCGTCGTTGTAACGCGTCCGCTGGATGCTTTGCTGAACGCGGTACTGCGGATCGTCCGGGTAGTGCTCGGCCATGTGGTACCGGAGGGCGGTGCTGTTGATGAAGTTTCTGCCGCACTCGTCGCAGACGTAGGCCTATCGGCAAGGGAAAGATGTGAAATTTGCAGAAGATAATTGATGAAACCAATGTTACCTTTTCCCCAATGTGGGACCGCTTGTGGTTGCGGAAGTTGGCCTCGTGGTTGAACTTCTTGCCGCACTTGTTGCACTCGAACGGCATTTCGCCCGTGTGAATCCTCCGGTGCCTCTTCAGCAGCGAACTGTTCCCAAACACCCGATCGCAAAACTCGCACTTGTACCGTCCCTCCTCCACGGCCTTGTGCTTCGCCATGTGGTTCCGGAACTTGGTCTTCGCGCCGAAGAACATCCCGCAGTAGTCGCACGTGAACCCGTCGCCGCTGTCCGCCTCGTGGATGTTCTGCATGTGCGTTTCGTACGCGATCTCCGTGGCCTGCCGCTGCCAGCAGTAGTCACAGCGATACGGGAACTGATGCGACATCAGGTGCTTGTTCAGACTGACCAGAGTTTTGAACACCGCCGGGAACTGTTCGCTGTGGCACTGGAGGCACGTGTACGGCAGCTCACCCACGTGCTGCTCCAGATGGGCTTCCAGGGTTTCCGGGTCCGCGTGGACCGTGCTGCAGTAGTAGCAGGTGTTGGGGACGAGGTCGGGTTTGGCGATGAATCCGATGATTTTTCGCTTCTTCTTTGGTTTGGGGGTTGATTTGGGTTTGTACAGCTCCTTCCAGGAAAATACAAACTTTTGGGGTTTCGCCTCTTTCGGCGGCTCTTTCTCCGTCGGTTCTGTCGAATCGTCGTCTTCCTGGTCATGAACAGCTCGCATCACGTTGGCGGAATTGTTCGCCACCACGTACGTTTCACGCTCCTCCGCCGGAGGCAAGCTCACCGGATGACCATAAGCTGATTCCGTCCCATCAGGTTCCACCATCACTTCATGACTTTCGTCCGCTTCTTCATACAGATGTTCCTCAAAGTACGCCGCATCTTCGTCCGCATTGGTCGCAAGATCCGCGTCTTCAAAGGTGAATTCCAGCTTCGGTTCCAGCACCTCCTGCTTCACATTAGCCAACAGCGAGTTCAGGTAGTCCTCGTTGAACCCACGCGCTTCATGCCGCTGCTGATCGTACGACTGATAGTGATTCTCCAGCTGCTTATTCTTAACCAGATTCTTCAGGATCCGCTCGTAGTGGATAAACTCCATCCTTACGTTAAACGCCATGTCCGCCTTCTCAATGCAACGCGCGCAAATCTTCGTCGGCAACGACCCATCCACCCCCAACCTGATCCCAGCGATCGTAAAAATCACATCCGACAACGGCGCATTGTGCAGCTTCGACCCCAGCGGCAGCAAATCCGGCTGCTTCTTCAAACAAATCCGGCAAAACAACGCCCTCAACTCCACTTCCTCCACCACCGACGACACAATCGGCCCCGCCGGCGTCAACTTAGCCTCCACCACCTCCCCCGGCGGCTTATCCGAAACCATCACGTCATCCCGCTCCAAATACTCCACCTCTTCTCCATCCCCATCGTCCTCCTCCTCCGCCCCAAACACCATCGGAACCGCTCCCTCCAACAAACCACCCGCTCCCGTCAGCTCCGAGTGCAAAAAGTGCGCCGAACAGACGTACTTGTTCCGCCACCGGAACCGCTCCGGGTTGGCGACCCCGACAAACTCGATCCACTTGGCGCGCAACGACTCGTCCGCCGGGAACGGGTGGTAGCCGGTGGTCCGCCGGTCGGCGCCCGCCTTCGCGTTCCGACAGATTACGATGCAGCAGCGCGGCGCGGGCATCGCGAAATACGTGCGGGGAAAACCGGGTAAGCTTTTTCTAACGATTTTTTTGGTCCCTCTGGAGAAATCCGATGAAAACAACGACGCTTGACGTTTTGTGTTTGAGGCGCAGGGCTGGGGTTAAGGCGATTGATTTGTAAACAAACCGGGAGCTGGTTGTGGAAGGATGTTGAATGTCGGCTTACATCTCCTTGGGTGAGGGGTCATGGAGGGTGGTTAAATAACGTACTTATTTTTTTTCGTATTCTCGCATTTGTTTTTAAGGTTAGTACGAAGCTTGGGAGGAACTCAAAACTCAAAAACGCCCAATAAACGGTCAAGGAAAGGGTCACTACAAGACTTTTCTTAAGCGGAGAAGTGGCGTTTGACGTTTCTTCGCGTGGTGCTTGTTTGCAATATGTTTTGATGAAAAAACATAAATTTGGATTTGCTTTTAAAATGCGACTGAAAATTAAAAACTTGTCAATAAATTTTGAAAAAAAATGTTTTCCTTATAATTCCGAATCTCAAAATGCACAATCTAAATATCAAAAGGAGAGATTTTGTTTATTGCTCGAAATGAACAAAACTAGAGGGAAAGCCGAGGGGTGAGACACACGCACTAATCAATTAAGATTATCGCCTAGTTGATTAGAAATTTCAGTTAGTTGATTAGCATTTACGCTAATCAATTAGCGCATTCCCACCATTCTATTTGCCTTGGTCTGTCGCACAAACGTCAAACAAATCAAAGCAAAACAAAAAATATTCGCGTGCGGCCGCATGGATAATGGAAATTAATCTGAAATTTATCAAATTTGTCATGAAACCGGCGTCTTAAAGACCAAACTACCCATTACGCCGATGGAGAAGCTGCTGAGGGTAGAAATAAGTAGGTCGGCGTCCTACACTGAAATAAATATCATGATGTATGCTATTACTTTCGCATATAGATTTTTGCAGAATGCCTCTACATTTGACCAGTATATGCGTTGCACATAAGTTGTGTGAGCACTGCATATAAGTGGATAAGGAATAGAAATATGCTACCGCATATAAAATTTATGCTCACGGCACATGAAAAGTATATGCAATGCTCACAGATTGAATTATTTGGGGATATGCACCCGCATATAGCATGTAAGTGAAACACTCATGATTTTTAATGAATTTTCAATTGTTTTTTAATAGCCATGCATTTTATTATTATTTATTATGGATTACTTCTTATGTTTAACTAACGTTTTAATTTCCTTTTTATAAAAACAAGTTTTTCATTTATTTTTTCATTTTAATAAATTTGATTATTTAAATAATTTCAATAAGTTACGATTGCAGAACTGCATGGTGCACTTTGGGTGGTTTCTGAAACGGGGGCGCCTCCGTTTGGTTCTTTGAGAAGATCGCATCGAGCGGCTGCCTCGTTGCTCTTTGTTTCCGACCGGTTCCCGAGGATCTCCAAGCCCTGCATCTTGTGCCCGGTTTTCGTCACACCGTCCCTGACCTCGCCGGCTGCCTCAAGTGGTCCATCAGCTAAGCACATGTCCAACTTGACGTCCAGCTTGAGCAAAGTGCGACACGTCTCCTCGATCTTTTTCGCGTCAAGGTTGACCGGCAGTGGCGGATACACCGGAAGATTATTCTGGTCCAGTGTTAAATCGATGGTTTTCACGATCTGTGAAAGAAAGAAATGTTTAGCATCGTTCTCACCACACCACACACATATCTACAAACCTGATTCGGAACTGTTGTAACCGAGAGTGGCGAAAGGACAATTCCGACGATGTGGTTCCCACCTCCGGATGCATGGCCTTTCGATGTTCTGCAGGCCCCGAACCAGCGTTCCGTTAACGGCTATCTCCGCCTGCTGCTCTCAAAATAAATGCCGTGGAAAACCCGGAACAACACCACGGATCGTCGAATACAGCCGGAATCTTAGCAATGTGGCCAAACAAACTCTGCACCTGGTTTGGTTGGTGATCTGGACCACCTTTTAGCCGGAACTACCACCGGAACTGCGCGTTAAAAAAATGAGGCCCACCGTTTGAGCGAAGTTTCACAAAAATGACCCGCGGCTGTTGCTGCTGACCGACACACTGACACACACGCGCAAACAATTTTGAACACATTTGGGCACACATTCATAAATGTTGTGAACCTTGCACATAAATTTCATGATTAAAAGCATACTGCAAAAATGTATAGAATTGCGCATATGAAACTTATATGCGATGCTCACAAGCGGTATTTGCATAAACAATATTTTTTATCTAACAGTAAGCAAGCCCGGTTATGTGCAGTACGCATATAAAGTCTATGAAGATATTTATTCAAATTTATATGTGGAGCATATGATGTTCAATATGAAAGCTCTTGGTTAATATTATGTTGATTTGAGATACAGTTATGTGCGGTTGGCATATAGAATCAATCATGATTTTAGTTTCAGTGTACAATGCCCGGAGTAAAGCGTTTTAGAAGGCTGAGGAAGCGGACAGCGTTGCGGATTTTCTCCGGTTCGACTTTTATGAGGATTTTCAACGAAAAGGCCGGGTTGGCCAATAACAGCTTGGAAGTCCACAGTAACAGTTCAATAGGGCGTATCTGCTTTTGTAAACAAGCAGTCTATCCCTGTCTTACTTGACGTGAACTGTCACTTGAGCAAAAGGGATAGACTGCTTGTTTACAAACGCAGATTCGCCCTATTGAAATGTTACTACGGAAGTCTTGTCAATTTTCACAAACGGATTGCGCGGGAAAGTCTACAGAAGGCTATACGGAACCGAACGGATTTGTCGGAAGTGGTGGTTCGTCATCATCCACGGTTCTGGGCGATATGCAGAGCTGTGGGTTTCTCCGGTCAGACCGGTATCATCAAAAGGCTGTCCAAGATTGAACTTTCTTTTTTTGAATTTAAGTTATTTTAGACACAACATTCTGTTTTAATTATTAAATCAGGCTGTTCCGTTCAGAAATATGTACTAGGTCCAAACGGGGTAGTTATTGTCTCATAACAATTACGAAAAGGCGGCTTATCATCGGGCCTTGTGGCCAGAGAAAAACAACAAAAGAACCGATGTTTTTACTACCGTGAAAAACTAATAAAAATGAAAACTAATTATTTTGTAAACACCGAAACTGCACAGTGACGAACAATCAATGGTGTTTGAATCTCCAAGCCGCTGGTTGTTGTGTCGTTACTGGAGATCTGGAAGTTGGGGACTGGGGATGCCTTCTTCTTAACTTCCGGAACCTTGTCCGCGTCCGGCAGAATGCTCATGATGGCCACATCCAGTTCCTTATGCTGAAGGACCAACTTTTCGGCGCGGGATTATTTTGGGACTTTTGGGCCTCGCTTGGCGGGTTGTTTGTTGTTTGAGTCGTTTCGGCCTGTTCCCCGTCCACGGTGCCGGCAGACGGGTTCATGCGGTGCTTTCATTTCACGGCAATTGGTGGTGAGGCCGTGGCCGTTGTGGGATAATCGCTGAACCGCCGGTCGCTGCCAGGTTGCTGCTGTTGTTCGAAAGCTATAGGTTTGATTTCGGCTGTCTCGTCGGGTTGGGGTGGACATTTGGCCAATCACGAACAGAACCGGCGTCGTCTGTATTGATTGCTTGTTTATGTTTCCCCTGGGATGCGTCTTAATCGGAACCACCGAATCAAACAGCAAACAGCGTGTACCACTTCTGGAGTCGACTGCTCGGCGAGGCCAGATTCGGCCCGGAAGGAACCACGACGATGTACGGGTGGCCGGGAAACTTCTTATTCTTGTGCGCCACCACCGGATCTTACGGTTTCTTCAACACTGGACCCAACAGTTCCTTGATCATTTGCTGCTGGATGTGCAGGAACTAAACCAGTCTCGATTTCGACGAGAGACGGTGACGTTAAATCTGTTTTCTGCCGTAGGATAACGAAACTTAAGAAATGGGCAAGATTTACATTTTAAGTCAACTTACCATCAAAAGAAATTGGTTTTCAAGGAAATCTTTTTTTCCTTCCCTCATTTCAAAGCAAAACTCATTTTGTAGCTGTCAAAACAACTTTTCTCGACTTGCCAAGATAATTTGACGTAGGATGGGAATGGGTTGTCAAATCAGCGCTAATCAATTAGCTAATCAACCAAAATCAGCTCCAATCAATTAGATTAATTATAGTTGATTAACTGTGTCTCGCCCCTCGGGGAAAGCCTTGGGGAAAGCCCAACAATTGTCATTAAGGCCATGGCAGAAAAATTAATAAATCAAAAACTTGAAAAATGCAAACAGAAATTTAGAAATTTAGACATTTTTCAATTTTAAAATAAAAAAAAACCAAAAAAAACAAATAATAACCTACAAAATTAAAAAATCTAAAATTTAAAGAATCCAAAGTTAAAAAAATCATGAATTTTAAAATTCCAAAATTTTAAAACCTTTTTTTCAAAATGTTCAATAATTTAAAAATTAAAAGAATCCAACATTTTAAAATTCTTCATTCAAAATATTAAAAAAATCTCAAATTTATGAATTCAAAGACAAAAAGTCACATTCAAAAGACAAAAATTCTAAATTCAAAAAAAATTATTGAGTTTTTTTAAATAGGTCCTATAAACATATCCAGTAGAGTGTAACAAAAATGACTTTTTGGCGGGCATTCAAGGGTTTGTTCCGGTGGGCATACTGAGCCCAAATCCAAAATATGAGCTTGATTGGACGTAACAGGAGCTGGCGCTCCGCCCTTCAATTTTAAATGGGATTTAACCCGTAAAAAAAGATTTTTTCAAAAATGTCACTTTTTGAGGCATTTTGGCCACTGAAGCGTTTATTTTCAACATCATTGGCGTGTAGGCCAGATCCTTGCGCATCTTTTGGTATATATATCACTGAAATTTGGAGCATCCTGGAGCTCGGTACAGACCTTCAAAGTTTGGCATTTTTTCAAAAAATCGGTCCCGGCAAAAAAGATATGCGTCGCGCCTCGCGACGCCCTAGACGCCATTTGATTTTGCCGGGGCCGATTTTTCGAAAAAATGCCAAACTTTGAAGGTCTGTACCGAGCTCCAGGGTGCTCCAAATTTCAATGTTATATATACCAAAAGATGCGCAAGGATCTGGCCTACACGCCAATGATGTTGAAAATAAACGCTTCAGTGGCCAAAATGCCTCAAAAAGTGACATTTTTGAAAAAAATCTTTTTTTACGGGTTAAATCCCATTTAAAATTGAAGGGCGGAGCGCCAGCTCCTTTTACGTCCAATCAAGCTCAAATTTTGGATTTGGGCTTAGTATGCCCACCGGAACAAACCCTTGAATGCCCGCCAAAAAGTCATTTTTGTTACATCCTAATATCCAGAGTTTTTTTTTAATAGGTCCTATAAACAAATGGAAGACAAAAGCTTATTGGACCTTTTCAAAAAAAAACTCAAGATATGAAAGACAAGCTTTAAAAAACTCTAGATTTCAATCTTCTTATTTTTTTTCATCCAAAAACCTTCCAAAATTTAAGAATTTAAGAATTTAAGAATTTAAGAATTTAAGAATTTAAGAATTTAAGAATTTAAGAATTTAAGAATTTAAGAATTTAAGAATTTAAGAATTTAAGAATTTTAGAATTTTAGAATTTAAGAATTTAAGAATTTAAGAATTTAAGAATTTAAGAATTTAAGAATTTAAAAATTGAAGAATTTAAGAATTTAAGAATTTAAGAATTTAAGAATTTAAGAATTTAAGAATTTAAGAATTTAAGAATTTAAGAATTTAAGAATTTAAGAATTTAAGAATTTAAGAATTTAAGAATTTAAGAATTTAAGAATTTAAGAATTTAAGAATTTAAGAATTTAAGAATTTAAGAATTTAAGAATTTAAGAATTTAAGAATTTAAGAATTTAAGAATTTAAAAATTTAAGAATTTAAGAATTTAAGAATTTAAGAATTTAAGAATTTAAGAATTTAAGAATTTAAGAATTTAAGAACTTAAGATTAAAGAATTTAACTCTATTATTTGAAGTGTTGTAAAAAAAATTCCAACAGTTGCGACAAAAATGGCTAGCAAATGAGCAAACATATATCACATCCAAATTTGGACCTTTTTATAAAAAAGAATCCAGCGAGTTTTTAAAATTAAGTTAAAAACATTTTTTTCTATTCTACACTACACCGCATCCGAATGACCCCTTTCCCGAAACACCATATCGCCTCACATCTCCACCACTCCCTGTTGACAGAAAACCTGCTGGCTGTCAAACTCGTCTGACACGCAGTGCTACCAACATGCGAGCGCTCGCAACGGTGTGTTTCTCTTTCCGGCTAGCGCCATTGTCAAACACGGACGTGTAAAACAAAAATAAGTGAATATCTTTTCGGTGATTGCGCGGTGAAATTCACCGCTTTCGGCGTCCATTTCCGGCGCAACTGCAGCGCACCGTTCGAACCACTCGCGGCCCGGTGAAGTGCGGCGGGGGTTTCGTGAAATTCACGGTTATTTTAGTGTTAGAAATTTTTTGATTTCTCGATCGAGAGTTGTGTGTTGCGGGTGACAGCTTCGTGAAAGAGGGGTGAAGAAGAGGCGGTAGCAGGCCTTGCTCGGTGGTAAAAACGAGGAGAGTCGTTCATTTGCTCGCCGACTGTCACCAGCACGTGTCGTGGTTTCCTGTTTGATCTCTTGCTGCGGGATGGAACCGGGTTCCAAGTGGCGTGGCCAACCGGTGTTGGTCACGGTAGTTGTTGAGTGGCCGCGATTGGTTCGAACGCGTTGGTTGCCGGAAGGGGACAGCTGAATTGTAGAAAAGGGACGCGAGGAGCTGACGGTTTTCCGGAACTTCCGGTTTTCTCTTGTAGGACCATGTCAGAGGTTGAGGCATTCGAGAACTTCGAGGAGGCCGCCCCGGCCCAGGTCTTCGACCAGGCCCCGGTGGTCCAGCCGGCCGAGCTGCCGGACATTAAGCTGTTCGGTCGCTGGAGCAGCGACGACATCCACATCTCGGACATTTCCGTGTCGGATTACATCGCCGTCAAGGAGAAGCACGCCAAGTATCTGCCGCACTCGGCCGGCCGTTACGCGGCCAAGCGCTTCCGCAAGGCCCAGTGCCCGATCGTGGAGCGGCTGACCAACTCGCTGATGATGAAGGGCCGCAACAACGGCAAGAAGCTGAAGGCGGTCCGCATCGTGCGCCACGCGTTCGAGATCATGCATCTGCTGACCGGCGAGAACCCGCTCCAGATCGTGGTCCAGGCCATCATCAACTCCGGACCCCGCGAAGACTCGACCCGTATCGGTCGCGCCGGTACCGTCCGCCGTCAGGCCGTCGATGTGTCGCCGCTGCGTCGCGTCAACCAGGTGAGGTTTCCGCGCACGGAACGTTCTCCGGGATAATCTTGCTACCGATTCTATACAGGCATATTGGGTGGGCCGCGTCAAACCGCATGCTCACCTTCAATTCCATTGGGATCGGAAACTAACCTCCAAACTGGACGGCGGAAGTTGCTGGGTTCCTCTGCCGTGAATCAAGTGTTCCAGCTGTTCAGTTACAATTTCTTGAAGAATTTCAAGTTCTTCATTTAGAAATCTGATCAAAATTAACGATTTTTTTAATTCCTCCCTCGTTAGGCCATCTGGCTGCTGTGCACCGGAGCCCGCGAAGCCGCATTCCGTAACATTAAGACCATCGCCGAATGCTTGGCCGACGAGCTGATCAACGCTGCTAAGGTGAGTTGAAGAAATCTTGAGATTTCGAGAGTTGCGAGGTACTTGAAGTCTGTGTTTGGGAAATGCAAATCTAACGGTTGTACGTGGTGTGGCAAAAATGCACGAAGTTCTAAGGTTCTTAGTGAAAAGTTCAGATTTGAAATTGAATTTTGTGGATGACCCTAAAACCCTAAAGTGAAGCATTCAATTGTTTACAAAATGGCGTCCTAAATTCATAACTGTCTGAAATTCACGTGTGACATAATCTGTTTGTCTTACTTTCTTGTCATGCGTGCATTCTAATCTTGATAAAGACGCCATTTTGCTGTTATTGCCTCACCTTTTGCCCCGGGAACCACAAAACTCGATTTCAATCCTGAGATTATAACCTTAAAAACTTTGTGCAATGTTGACACTCGTCATACAAAGTGTTTTAACCACAGTCGCTACTTTGTCACACGTGGAAATTGTTTACTTTGGAATCTAACCATTTCTCATCTCTCCTCTTCCAGGGTTCCTCCAACTCGTACGCGATCAAGAAGAAGGACGAACTGGAACGTGTTGCCAAGTCTAACCGATAAGCGGTTACTGTGCTTCGTCGTCCAAACAAAAACTTCACTTCTTGGCTCCGGTGGTTGCCTCTCACGTTTTACTATGTGTGTGTGTTGTGCGCGCGCATAACCAAACCAACTTACATCCTAAGATCCGTGCGCATTAGAAACGTGAATAAAACTTGAAAATGATGTAAAAATTGACGTTCGATTTGTTGTCGTTATTTTGTGGGAGGTTATCAAATTGGGGAAACTTTAGCCAAGCTGAAGTTTTTGTTTGTTTGACGAAGAGTTTTATTTTTTTCAGAGCGACCTGGGATCAACTTGTCAGCGCAGCTAGATAAGGTGAGTTTTCGATCTAACTTAACAGTTATAATAAGGCATACTGACCGCTATACTATCGAGGAATTCAAAAAAAAAGTCGCAAGTCTGCTCAGATACTTGTAGATGGTGCCCCAAACCCTTCGGGCACCGTCCGTTTCTGCTGGGCTAGAGCAAAGTTGATCATCTGCAAAGGAATTCGCCCATCTGCGGACTCCTTTCTCGCAAAATCAGCGACAGTTTGCTTCTAAAAATTTACTAAAATTGTGTTGTTTAAAGCCGATTTACTAACGCTGTTTTCTTTTCCATTTTCAGAACTTTGGATAACTGCGAACGCTGATGTTGCTACTCCGAAGGTAGGTTTCCACTTGTTAAACAGTTTATAATTGAAAAATTGTCGCACTTCTGTCCAGTTTTCAAGTAATGGTGATTCAACTTTTAATCGTTCACTGTTTGTTTATGCTGGACTAGACTAAAGATGGTACATCTGCAAAGAGCTTCGATTCCGTTCGAATTTCTTTCTCGCAAAATCAGCGACAACTTTACTTTAATTTCTAGTTTTGCAGTGTTCGTTGAGATTTTATAACTCACAAATATTTTCTTTTCTAAATTACAGAAAGACGACGCCGAACATCTCAAACTTCTAAGCTGTCAAAACAAAAAGGTGAGGTTCAACAATTCTTACAATTTTTCTCTTAACATTGGTCCAACTGTATCTGTTTGCTCCTTCCACCCTCAATTCGATTGGGCACCTAATCGGTTGGACCAGATCAACGTTCTCAGGTATCTTGGAGTCTCGAGCTCATTTGTGACTCTACATCGCACGATGTAACGACAGTTTCTTCTGTAGTCAAAAACTGCTCCTTTTTTTATTTTTTCTAGAAATTTAAAAACACTTTCTCTCATTTTTCTAGGGTGTCATCTGGACTTCACTCTTGGGTTGACTAAAACAGCTGTTAACATGTTGACGGTAAGTTCCAATTTTGTCTAAACTTCAATAAAAAAAGCAAGTCTCCTAACCTAATCGGTTGGACCAGATCAACGTTCTCAGGTATCTTGGAGTCTCGAGCTCATTTGTGACTCTACATCGCACGATGTAACGACAGTTTCTTCTGTAGTCAAAAACTGCTCCTTTTTTTATTTTTTCAAGAAATTTAAAAACACTTTCTCTCATTTTTCTAGGGTGTCATCTGGACTTCACTCTAGGGTTGACTAAAACAGCTGTTAACATGTTGACGGTAAGTTCCAATTTTGTCTAAACTTCAATAAAAAAAGCAAGTCTCTGCTGAAATTTCCCGTCTGTCCCACCTGCAGCTGGAAACCAATTCGAGACTTAGAAAAACTTTTCTCAGCTGAAACACTTTGCTTGGCAAAAATCAAATTTTGCTTGCGTCTCTTTGGTTGGAAATACAGTTAAATTCTTGCATTTTTTTAGTTTTCTTGTTTGAGTAGCTCAAAATTACAATGAGGTTTCCGTTTTCTTTGCAGATATCGCCTACCACGTTCGAAAACCTCTTCAAGTCAACCGAAATCTAGAATCGCGCTGAAGATTAAAAGGTGAGCAAACTTTAATAAAGCAGCTTAAATTGTAGTCCTTCATGACACAAAACCGACCTCCACCGTGGGACTGTTTTGACGCGAATGGACTACAGTAAACTCTGGGGTACTCTTCTGGGGAGCCAGCTGTCGACGCCGTTCAAGAGCTGAATCCCTTATTCGTACATCCGACAAAATTTCTCGATTTACTTCAAAACTGATTCGTGCAATTTAGAATGAAAACTAACTTCCGGTTCTCTTTGTTTACAGTTGGGGCAACATCTTGATCTTCAAACGTCCCGAGAAGCGGCTTCTAACATCAACTGACCCAGGTTGGTACCAATTTCTCAAGACGGTCATTTCATTGGTCCTGGCAAACCATTCGGGCCGTGTGTAACCCCTCATTACCGGCTCGATAGGAAGCCATCGGACTAGAGCAATAGATGGTCACTTTGCTGGGTGCGCAATGATGCCATTTGCGCACCCGTCACAAGGCCATTAACAATTGTTTCCTTAAGAGGAGGTATTAGACTATGGCAAACGAACAAACTTGCACTTTTTGATAGTTTACCTGCATTTGTTTGCAGAAACATTTTGAGTCAAACACGAAAAATTGTGAGTTTGTCATAGTCTAATACGACTTTTACTGAAACTTGTTCAAGCTTAATTTTAGACCTTTTTTTGTGGTTTAATAATGTTTAATTATTATTCTTGTCGTTTGGTCAATTATTACTTCCGCGGGTGCGGAATAAAAAAACAAAAAAAATCCAACGATAAAACAAAACCCTTTTCGCCCGACCGACGTTAGCCCTGCTTGGACCGTTTGGAAGGGCCGGCCTCGTCGAAAGCCGTCTCCGGCGGCGGCACCTTAAACATCTCCCCTGCTTGCCGCTTCTGCTTCACGCTGAGCGGGCCAGGCTTCGTGTTGAGCGGCGGCGGTGCTGTGGCCACCGCCGGGGTCGATGTTGGGTTCGCCATCGGCAGGACCGACAACAGGGCCTCCAGCGTCTTTTTCATCTCGTCGTGGTGACCCTGCAGCGCCTTCAACGCACTCTCCTTTCGCGCATATGCTGTTTGGTACTTTTGCAATCGGTGGCGCACATCCTTGAGGTTATCTTCGAGAAACTGCTCCCTCTTTGCTCGCTGCGCAACTTCCGCCGTGAGCGCGGCGTTGAGTTGGACCATCTGGCCCCAACGAAGGGCGAAATCGAATATATGCGAGGCCGCATCGCTTCTTCCAGTGTTAGGTCTTCAAGGGTCACTGCTTTTCAATTTTTTTCTTCCTCCACGAGGCAACCCTTTCCTTCCGTTACCGCACACCAACTGATATAGTCTAATAGGACTTTTACTGAAACTTGTTCAAGCTTAACTTTAGACCATTCTAAGCAAAATCTCTCTTTTCTTGCAGATCGTTTCAAGAGAAATTCAACATTTCAAAACAGGATCAACTGCTGATCTCAAAAGGTAAGGTTCTAAACTGTCAACTGTTCAAAAATGAGTGCTTTCAATGATGATTTGGATTTTTGTACCGTCCCAGGCCGAACGTTTACATGTTGATTTCCACTCACTGATGCCGTCTCAAATTACGTCAAATAACTCGATTCGTCAACCCCAAATTGACGCTATTCTTTTCTTTTTCTTGCAGCAACGTCACATCTGTTCCTTGGAAGGACTTCTCAACCCAACTCAACCATTCTTCAAGGTAAATATGATAACTTTGTTTTGTCAGGCTTCTCAAACTTGCTCGACTTCTTTCTGATGATATCTTTTCTATTTAGAACATATTTGTACCGTCCCAGGCTGAACGTTCATATGTTGTTAGTTCTAATCTGAGAAGCTTGCAAGAAAATATCATTAGATCTGTAAATCTTAACTTGCAATGAAAACTAAATAGAAAATCTCTTCGTTACAGATTGACGAACCCGATCTGATCACCCTGCTTTAGAATTTCCATACAGCACTAACATTCACGGTAAGTTTCCACATAAATTTATTGAGCAAAACGCGCCCCAAAATGATGATCACATCATTTTTCAGTTATCCCTGTCTTAGGAATAGTGCTGACTTTTATTTTTTCTGAACCGCGAACAAATCAAAATTTGATGATTTTTCCATTTTCAAAGCACTAACGAATCGTTTCTTTCTCTTGCAGATGGCGAGGTTCTCGGGTCATGCTGCTCAAACAACATCAGCCAACAACCAAGGTAAGATGTACGAGTAATCCACACAAAAACAATTGCTTTCAATGATGATTTTTACACAATATACGCTAAGGGGTCAGAATTTATCTGTTGTTGAAACCTCAGTTTACCCAGACTTGCCCTATCTGATCAAATTCTTGAAAGCTACGTTTTCACTACTAAATAACACAAGTTTCTAACAGCGTTTCTCTTCTATTTTCAGAACTTCTCGACTCGATTACAACTGAAATTTCGGACAGGGGTGACTTGAAATGTAAGTTCTTTACCTATTTTTCAATAACTGCTCACAAAGTTTTTCTCTGATGAACACTGAATATGCTTAAATATAATGTTGAACAATATATTCGATTGGTCTTACTGAACCAACCAGAAAAAGTTCATCAAACGTCTCGTTCCAAGCACACTTTTTCATTTCCTATTGTTCTCTTTCACAGATTTACTGACGTTCGCTTCCAGTTGATTTCAACGATGTCAACGAAAGGTAAGATTCGGAAAAAAAATCCTTCACAGGTTCTTAAACAACAACATTTCATGATGATTTTCACACAATATACGCATACGGGGACAGAATTGCTCATTGTTGAAACCTCAGTTTACCCAGACTTGCCCTATCTGATGCATTTGTTTCGAAAATCGTCAAACTTTTGCTGAATGAAGCACATTTTAACGTTGGGTTTCTCTTTCAATTATAGATGCCTCATCGAATTCACCGTTTGAGAATAGACTTTCAACCCGGATGGAACTGAACAAATCTGAGGTGAGTTGAACAACTTTTCGTCTCAATGAGCCATTACACTACTGCAAACAAACAAACAAACTCGCACTTTTTCGTGTTTGACAGTTTGCCAAACTCGCAAACAAGGCAAAATGTATGCAGGCTGACGTTTGTACAAACAAACAAAGCACACAAACTGGCAAACTGTCAAAAAGTGCGAGTTTGTTTGTTTGCCGTAGTGTAATAGCTCCTTCATTAAAATAAAAGGTTCGTCCATTCTAATGTGAACGCGGATAAATTCTGAACTGCGTTTGCTTCGCTATTGGACAAGATAAAGCTACTTTATTATTCTGGTGATTGGGTGCTCGTTTGCAATACCCATTCATCGTGGAAAGTACTGTTACATTCCCTTTCCAGACGATCATTTGTTGAAGGTAGAAGTTTTCATGAGTTCTAAAATAGATTTTTCTTTCTCTTACAGATTGTTCACATCTTTGGCAGAAGCACTCGGTTGATCAGCTTCCTGCAACGAACAACCTAAGGTGAGTTCCCATCTCAAGCTCTCAAGTCACTTTCAGTAGTCTCTGCACAGACCAGCGTTTCTGCAAGTCCAACCCTTGCAATAGAACTGTTGTTCTTAACGGAGACGATAGCATGCCGTTACTTCATCCACGGTGTCAGATTCTCGTTTGTCTGTGTCACCGTCAGCTTTAGTTGATAACGACATTCATAACCGTTGTTACGATCATGTTTCAAATATCGCTGGTTCAAATTTTAACCTGTGTTTTCTTCGTTGTTTTGCAGATTTTTGGCGTTGGACCGTGAGGAAGCTTCACAGCAACGATTCTCAGCTCGCAACTGGTTAGTATTATCACTTAATTCCCCTTTCACAAACAGTCGATTGGTCCTCTCTAGTCAATCTCACTGCCGGTTCGTTTTGTGGCTTTGCGATCTCCGATGTGGACAACAGCAACGATAAAGAAACTCTTGCGAGTTGGCTCCATGTCGTGAGCCTTCTCCATACCAAGTTTATCTACAATTTTTTACTTGAAAATCCATAAAATTTAGTAAACAGAACAATTTCTAAACATAACTTTCCTTTTTCAACAGATTCCAATCAACCTTGGACGGAGATGTCATCATTTCCAGCAAATCTCGCACAAAAACTGCAAATGTAAGAATCTTTCTCAATCTCCTTTAATCTTCCTCTTTTCTTTTGTGCCGTCCTTCGCTTTACACTTTTGTTGGCTCAAATTCCTTAAACCTCCAACGAGAGAGATAAAATGGGACGCAAAACAGGCTACTTTACCCGTTCCGCACGATATTTGTGGGTGCTGTCCAATGTCCAATGTCTGGTGGTGGCACTTGCTGCTTGGAATGTAAAGTACAACCCTACTCGACTGTCTTTAATCGCTTCTCCTTGTTAATGTTCAATGTCTTAAGTTGAATGCAAAATTGTAGTTTATACTTACAAGAATATTGTTTTGTTTCAGCTCACGCGAAGACGAACCAAGCTGTTGCTGAGAATGACAACGGTAAGTTCCAAACGCTAATCAGAAGAAGAAATTTTCAGTCTTTCAATGATGATCACTTGAATATTTAGAACATTTTTGTACCGCTCCAGGCTGAATGTTTACATGTTGTTAGTTCTAATCTGAAACCTAAGCTAAAAGGTTGTCAATCAATCGTAAATTTTTGAGTTGAAACTAATCGTTGCTCATTTTCTTTACAGTTAGCTCGCCGTGATCATCTCGTCGTCATCAAAACCCTGCCAATCGAAGAGGTGAGTTTCTTTCAAATTAATATGTTAGGTTATCGCTTTCCTTATGATGAACTCAGAATTTATCAGTTATCCCTGTCTTAGTAATAATGCTGATAAACATTCGTACTGAAAGTGATCAAATCCAGAAAAATGTCAAGTTGTCAACAGATTTCAGTATGCTTATCTGCTTTATCTTTCTTTTTTCAGATGGATTATTTCGGTTGAACGTGCTACCTTCAAGCTGAATTTATCGAAAGGTTGGTATTTTTTTTACACTCAAATCTCAAAATAAATCCAGATTTTCTTCAGAGACCATATTTGACGAGTGTGAAAGGCATTTTCGGTTGCCTTTTAGACTGACTGAAATATGGTAGAGTAAACTGTGTACTTAAATGTCATCTATTGCTCTGACTCACTGGAAGTAGATGTTAGAAAGCTTCATACACTAATTTCTGCAATGTTTGAATGATTTGCTTCTATTTACTCTATGACTAACAATTGTTTTCTTCTTTATTTTAGATTGATCAACTGGATCTGATGAACTCGCACTGCATACCCGTTGGCAACGCGTCTCAAACGGTAAGTCAAACCTAAGTATTTTCTTAACCCATCGTCCTGTTCTAGTCAGTCACTGCGCGGTTGTTTCTGTCTGTAGCCCAGTGATCTCCGTTATGGACGAAAGCATCCCACTACTAAAGCCTATCCTGATTGGCACACCTATTTTGTTTGCCCATCATCAATCTTAGAGTGACAATTCAGTAACAACATTTCAAAAGGGCGAAACCTACGATTATGCCGTTTCGGGAAAATCAACATTCAAAATTTTGCAATTTCGATCAATTCCTATTTCCACAAAAAAGCATGAAAACCATCAATTTTGTCAAAACTTAATAGAAAATAGCAATAATTTCATCATAGAGAGCAATTTGGAATTAATTGAGGTGTTTTTGCTATTAAAAATTGAGAAAAAGAAATTACGCCTATTTGAAGAGCGTGCCTACATTTTCGCCCCACCGTATTCGCCACCCACTCAACCAAAACAACGGTTTAGCCCGTAAGGTTACGCCACAAAGCAGAAGTAAACAACAGATTCGCCCTTTTGTTTTTTGTTAATTTTTCGGGTTTTTAAAGAAAAAAGTGGTGAAACAACTATTTTATCATTGTAAAACGTTACAGTCAGTGATAATACAGTGATATTTGCAACCACAGTGATAAAAAATTGGTCTAGAAAGCCTTCATAAGGAGTCCGATTCAGGCCAAGACTCGTTGAGCCAGGATACACCGTAAGTAGCATGTTGGTTTGACGATGTGGTCTATATTGAAGTGACGTTCCTTGGGGTGTCCCCGCCGGAAGTGGGAGACATTGCACCTGACGACTAGGCCACCCCGGTGCCTTTTCAATCTTTGCATAGCTTCAATGGTTACGGAGGCGATGATTTTGTACGGCATTCCTCCTAAACCTCCCTACACTAACTTTTTGTCCTGCAACTGCTCGACCCAGAATCCCCGGATGTTCCAAGAACCGGTAAATTATGGACCTTCATATCTAGATTGTGAAACCAGACCAGATCCGATACTACAATGATTGAAATCAAAAAGTTATGTATTTAGGATCATACAAATCTGTGTTTGTTGTGTAATTGTGTTCAGAGACATCAGAAACATACATTTTGATCCATTTTGAGGATTGTCAGGTTAAAATTCACTAAATTATAATGAAAATTTAGTGTTTCTAAATATACGTCGGAACTTGCAGAAAACACTACATTCGCCCCTCGTGATTGGGTGAAAACACAAGGGCGGAAACTCAATTTGGTTTGTTTTGATTGATGTTGTTGATTAGCCCTTTTGTTTTTTGATTGTAAAACTACGTATTTTCGGAATTTTGAGATGATGGAGGGTGTTTTAGAATCAGTTTTGTTCGCTTTATATGATTCTAACAAAAACTCAGTTTGTTTACATCTGAGGGATTCGCCCTTTTGAAAAGTTGTTACTGAATTCTAGAAAAGAACAAGTTGAACCCAATTACCAATTAGTCCTGACTAGAGCCGCCCAGCCGTAACATATGGGCTAGGCGGTCTCGAGATGGACAAGACGACGCGTACGGCGCGTGTCACTCCTGTCGGATGATTTGGCCGCACCCCCCTGGCCACTTTATCTTGGATGCGCGCGTCACAGTTCTAAATCGCATTGTGTTGAAAGCGACTTGTTTTGACGTTGAGTTTTGAAGTATATTTTCTTTACTCTTTTCAGATTTCGGTGGGACGAGATAGTATCGAAGTACGGGATTTGCGGACAATGTTTAAGGTGAGTTGAATTTCAGACACTTTTCAAAATTTCATGCTTTCAATGATGATTCAATCACAACTCCTTACCTACATTAGTTGATTACCCGTGAAAACATGTTAATCTGATATCGATTTTGAAAATCATCATTTGAAAAGTCCAGAAAACAAACTAATTTAGGTTTCCTATCTTTGCAGATTTCATGCTGGACTCGGAACGACTCAACATTACACATGACTTGAGAGGTAAGTTTCGCCAAAGTACAGCACGTTGTAATGACTAATTTCTCATGATGATAGCAAAACAAAATTACCTTACCTACATTGTTTGAACAATCATGAAAAAAAAAATGTTATTACTGATCTAATCAACTCTCAAAGTTGAAACATAAATTGATGAATGAAGCTTATCAATCTTTTTTCTTTCACTTTCAGATCAAACAATGTCTACGTCAAAATGAAATGAAAATAGGAGCCTTAATTTGAAGCAAAATAAATTGTTTCAAACGCAAAATCTAGACTATTTTCTAATCCGAAAAAAAAATCTATCAATCTTCCCCAAACTTCTGGTAATAATACAAAAGTCAATGTAAACATAACCAAAATCTCGTAGGACAATGCACAAAGAGGTGTTTTGACTAGCAAAGCGACTAAGCGCGACTTCAAATCCATTAGGATAGGGAAGAGCTAACTGAAAACAATATATAATGTATAAATCGGATACATAGTTAGAAATAGGTTTCCCCTAGTCGTTCGCTGTGAATTGTGGATTGCCTGCTCCTCTAATGAAGGTTTGACTGGAGAGGACATGCTCATTAATTTCGCGTCGTTCCATACCCTTAGTGACGTGATGGAAGCAAGGGCGTCTATGCAAAGTGTCCCTACACCCGCTACAAATATATTAGGCCCTTGGCGAGGGAAGAAATCATGTTGTGCTATGTAGCATTGAAATTCGTGCAACTGGGGTCTGGGATTTCGAAAAGGTGTCCACGTGGTGGTTTATGGATGGTCCCCAAGTTGCCTGCGGGTATGGGATTCATACATTTTATGAGACCCCAAGACGAATCGAATGAGACCAAAACAGTCCAAATCGGTTCAGGCTGTCGAATGCCCAACAAGTGCATTTTTTCTGTGCAACAAATATTTGTTACAATTTGAATCCAAGTCGATGGGTTAACGAGGTCGAACTAAGAAGTTCATTTTTCGAATGATTTAACAGCCTTTACTAAGTAAGGTGAGGAAGGCAAAAATCGCTCAAATAAAAGGTAGCTAGCAACACTCTATTTTTGATGTAGGGGAAATATACCCATTAATCACTCTAAGCCGTTCGGCCAATTCTCATCACTTTTGCCGTTTTCCGCTATTAAATCAACATTTTCAGATGTACCAACAATGGAGAGTTGCTTGCTCACTTTTATTTGAGCTATTTACCACTTTGGAAAAGTCAAAAACCTTTATGAAAGCTGTAATTCATGATCAAAGTGCTGATAGGCCGATAACAGAAATAGGCTGAAAAAGGGTATAGTTCCCCTACTTCAAAATGTTGTTCGAAAAGCGGCAAACTGCTAAAGTGACGAGAATAGCTCAGGGTGGCCACCTCGGGAAAAAACCGGGATTTTTATCCACCGGGAGAAAACCGGGAAAAACTAGGGAATTCGACTGACAAACCGGGAAAATATTTTAAGTTTAGTTAAAATTTGACAAAAGCCTCTTTAATGTATTCAATATGTTCTTTTCTCAATTAGAATATTATTCCTGTTATTCTAAATGAAGAATTCGCGAAAACTATGTTTGAATTTGTGTAATAGACTCATGCTTCTTGGTTATGGATGTTTTTTTTCTGTTGTATCCTATTATATTTTTACTTGGCGAATTTGTTTTTTAATAAAGCAAAATGTTTCCTCTACCAGCGATTCTCAACCTGGGGTACATGTACCCCTGGGGGTACCACGAGCGGTCTCAGGGGGTCCGGAGGACAAACCCCGCAATGGCGGACATTTGTCCCAAACAAAATATTTGAGAGAAACAAAAACAAATTGCTTTGAAGCAAAAAAATAACAACCATGCTTAAGGTGCAATGAATTACGGGCGAATTGTTTTTGACCAATCAGAAAATGTTTAAAAAATATTTGAATGATAAATCTATAATTTGCATTCGTTTAGAAATTTTATGAATTTGAAGTAAAGTGCACCGTTTTTGAGTTTTATTTTGTTTTTTTTTTCTACAAATATTTGTTTCAAATTTGTATATTGTGCCAACTACCATTTACTACCATGTTGGTAAAAATAATCTTATGTTTCATGATTTGGATATTTTCAATTCGACCTTTCTTTGCTAAAATATTAGTTTTGCATAAAATAAAAATTAGGATTTTTTGTAAGTGGAAATTATGGATCTCATGGTACGAAAACAACATTACAGTAAATATCTCTCTAAATTTAAAGATCAAGACATTTCCTTCAAATTGTCACACAAAATACACTATTTTAAAATATTTTTCTTGGCCTGTATCTTAGCAACAAAAGAATGGATCAAAAATGTTCAAAAAAGAAAGCAGAAAAGAATTTCCTCAACCATTTAATAGAATAATTTTTCAATTGAAAATAGCTACAACTTCATAAAAATATTACTTACAAAATTTAAAAAAAAAATTAAAAAATCTGGGGGATGTTTGTAGAAATGAAAAAGACAACGAAAGTTAAATTTACAAAAGGAATTTCTCCAAATTTAAAGGCATTTCTAGTAGATAGTTTTTAAAGAAAAACAGGGTACAACATTTTATTTTGAAGCTTTATTAAGAAAACTGATTTGAAGAAATGTGCATGGACGTTGTGTGGCCTATCCAGTACATGTTTTTAAACAACTCTAGAAACAAGATTTACGACATTTTCAATACTTCAAAATTCAGGTTTCTTTCTTCGTGAATTGGAATGTAAAAAAATCTCATGCAAACAAAAAATTTCATATATGAACGCTAGGGGGTACCAGCAGCTTAAGTAACACGAAAAAGGGTACCTAGCCTAGAAAAGGTTGAGAACCGTTGAATTATAATATATTTCAACTTAAAAATAATAATATCATGGAGTTTCTGTTTGTAAATATTATTTTATTTGATAATATTTGAGATTCTCAGCCAGACAAATTATTAAGGACAACTTGCAATGAATTTTTTTTGCAAAGTTTTTTTAAAAGTCGTTTGAAATTTATGTCAAATTTTCAGATATTTTAAAAATACAATATATTTAGAACTCTGCTACAAAAAAGTCACTTGAAATACAGGCAATCACTTTTAGGTGGTTACTACATCAACACAAAAATTGAGATCATGTTGAAAATTAGGCCGATGCTAATATTTTTCAAAGTTTTTTTTCTTTGGCTCTGGCCGGGGTCAAGTGGGGAACAATCCATAGTCTCAACATTTGAATGCAAAAAGTGTTCAAAAATGCATTTTACACTAGTTTATTTGTTTTGTCTTCAAAAAATGTAAGATTTGACGGTAACAAAAATTAAAAAAAAAACTAAAGGTGTAAAATTTTAAAAAATTGAAAGTTTATTAAATCAACCCAAACATGCTTAAAAATGATTCCAAACGCAAGGGAATGCTTTTTATATTGATTTCAGCTGATTGCACTTAAATTTCGATTGAAATTTTGATGTTTTTTGAAAAAAAATTTTGCCTCCTGATTTTTCGGGGCAACTAACGAATTAACGAGCATTTACATAAATGTTGATAACAATTTATTTTTAATGTTCTTTTTTACAAAATTAATAAATTGTAGTAATAATTAGTCTCATTCTAAAAAATAAAACGATTTTTTTATTTTGAGGTTATAAAATATACACACGGAAAGAAGGTTTATCGTGAATCTTACTAATTTTCGGTTAAAAACCCTAAAAAAATTGGTTGTTTTTTCAACCACGATTTTTTTTAGCTGGAAATCCTAAAAAAAAATCCTGGATTTGACAGCTGGATCCAGGTCCTAAAAATGATAAATCTAGCTAAATTTTTAGTAAATTTTACTAATTTGCAAGCTGGAAAAATGCTGTCAGTCTCAAAAGCTGTATGTTTTGAGAAGGTCTGTTAGCTATTTTAGCTAGATTTTATGGTATTCTTGCGCGTTTTCTAGTTAGTCCAGCAATTTTTTTTACTGTTTCAACCATTTTTTTTGGAATAATTTTCAAAATTTTCCATTAATGCCACCACAGCGGAAACCTTTTACCCAGCCTCTTGGCTGGAATAGCTAGCTTTTTTGCTGTTTTTGCAGGTATTTTGGTTAGTCTTACTAGTTTTTTTAGCAAGATTTCAAAAAAAAATCATTTTTGCCCAAAAAGCTGCTCGTTTTTACCCAGCCTTTTGGCTGGTTTAGCTTGTTTTTTCGTTGTTCTTGCTAGGTTTTTTTGTTAGTTAAGCTAATTTAGCGATTATTCACACTAGTTTTTTTAAAATAATTTTCCAAAAAAAAGGCGTTTCTGAGTTTTAAGACTAAATAAGTGCTTTGGCCTAAGTACTATTACACGGTTCAATTGCAATTTACCTCCAATTTTTGCGGTCCAAATTTTCATCCTTTTCTCACGCGCTCAGCTAAACTCTGGTGATCCGACGTACTGCGAAGAGGAGCAGGAACCAGGTTCGTTAAAGATTTGGGCGGATTTGGCGGACGCAGCTCCAGCCCGTGGTGGATTCAGAGGAGGATTTGGTTCTCGCGACGGTGCCGGTGATGGCAAGATCCGCACCCATGGAGGATATGTACCTGATGTACTCGCTCACGATCAAAGAGTTCGAGATCATCGATTTTTCCATGAGCCGCTCGCTCAAGGACGAATGCTGAAGATCATGCCCGTCCAGAAGTAGACCCGTGCCGGTCAGCGTACCCCCTTCAAGGCGTTCATCGTCATCGGTGACTCCAACGGCCACATCGGTCTCGGCGTCAAGTGCAGCAAGGAAGTGGCCACCGCCATCTGTGGTGCCATCATCCTGGCCAAGCTGTCGGTCATGCCGGTTCGCCGTGGTTATTGGAGTAACAAGATCGGCAAGCCCCACACCGTGCCCTGCAAGATCTTCGGCAAGTGCGGTCCGCTCCTGGTGCGCCTCATCCCGGCTCGCCGTGGTACCGGCATTGTGTTAGCTCCGGTCCCGAAGAAGCTGCTCCAGATGGCCGCGGTATCAAGGATTGCTACACGCTGACGCGCGGTTCGACGACCACGCCGGGTAACTTTGCCAAGGCTACCTACACGGCCATCGTCAAGACGTACGCTTTTCTGACGCCCAATCTGTGGAAGGACCTGCCGTTGGCCAAGACGCCGTACCAGGAGTACGTCGACATTCTGGAGAACACCAGCAAGACCGGCCAGCGCATAATTGAGCTGATTACGGCGAATAAAAACAATGCAAGCGACCTTCACGGGTAGTGTTTTGTGGCGAGAACTTCAAAACTTGGCAAATTTGCGCGCGGTTTACTTGGATCGAGCTTGCAGCTGACTGGTTTTGTTTGTTTGTTTATGTTTTGTTTTCACAAAAAAAAATCTGTGAATTGACCGTGTACACGATCAGATTTAACTATTCATTTTGTAAAAATCGAGCAGTTAGGTGTCGAATGGAGCACCGGATTCAAGTGAAAGTTCTCCCATTAGGAATAATTGAGTGGAAGTGCTCCATTGTGATGCATATTTTTTATTAATAGAGTCTGTACAGAACCGGATGGGCCGGATCACTCTGGAGAGTTCCGGAAGAAATCAAACACCGCGGAGTTCGTAAAACACAAACTTTATTTTGCACTCGCAAACAGACCGAACTTCTCCAACGGACACTTTATTGGGATCTGACGATAATTACTCTAAACTACATGGAACATACATGGCGCATCGGTGCATTTCGCGCCACCGATCGCAGTTAGCTGAGAGGGTTAATATTGATAGTGGGACCACAGAGAGACATAAATAATGCGAGAGAAAGAGCGGCTTCAGAACTGCCACCATAACAAATATGGTTTAGTACCGCGCGGGGTAGCACCAACCGCGCGTACCACAGTACATCATGAGCCTTCCTTACCCAATTCTTTACATCCCGGCCGCCTTGAAAGACCTTTCAAAACCTAACTGTATGACCATGACACTAATACTACACCTAACATCTAACACACCTAACAACTACTAACAAGAACTAAATGTAAACAAATATACATGGAGCAACGAAAAATTATCACTTTCGCTTTCGATCGCGATGCATTTTTCCTCGGCACAATCGGTGCATCCTCATTGTTCGCCGATCAGCTGATGACAATCTGGCTCTGCTGCTGCTGCTCGTGGTGTTTCTGCTGCTGTCGATCGCTGCTGGTTGAATTCTTCGATTTCAGGTCAGTTTTTTAGGTGCGTCGTTAATCTCTCGCTGCATTTTAGGGCTGCTGCTTGCCGTGGGGCGTCTCAGACGGCGGCAAGTTTCGTTCTCGATCCTCGGATGGTCGTCCTCTACGACGGATGCAACTTCGCCTGGAGCGGAGGCCACCGTGGCCTCCGCGGGTGCCTCCGGCACCGATGCTACTGCCCTGGCGCGGACAGTGGGTGGATGAGCGGCGTACGTGCGACGTACGGTGTGTGTGCGACTTGTGCGATGCTTCGACTGCGTTGATCGTCGGGAAGGCTGGCCAAGCTATACGACGACCGGTGCAGGGTGACTCTAGCGGCCGAATTACTGCAGGTTTTTCGGTTGCTGAGTTGATCGTGGCTTTGCGCGTGCCCCCATGGGCACGAATTGAGCGATTTTTCTGGCGGTAGAAAACAGAAAAGCATTACTGTTTGCTTGACATGGGAGACCACCGGTCTCCGGGCGCGCTTGCGCCGAGTCTAGTGCGACTAGACCAATCCCCTGGAATGCGTCCAGCGGGTAGATGCGGTTGGTGATGGGACCCTTGATTGACGGTTTGTTGGAGAGATACGGACCTTAGAGCGAGTGGGACAACAGCGAACAGGTGCAGGGGAACATGGGCATCAACGCTGGCAGAAAAGAAATAGGATTACTTTTTGCTCAAGAATTACAATACATAAACTTAACTGGTGTGCGGGAGTGCACATCTGCACCCCCGCAGGCGCGTAAAGCACCTCGATGGAGAATGTTTAGTTCTCTTTTTGTGTGTTTTGGAAGTTGTCTGCTATAGGAAGGATGCAGATCTTTGAGATTCCTCTCTCGTAGACTCCGTCCTTCGTTTTGACGACCGCAACGCGAACGTTGCCATCGCTCCCAGTGCGGATGTCGGTCACTCGACCGAGGTGCCACATCTGTGGCGGCAAGTTCTCCTCTTTCAACAACACCATCATTCCGCAGGACAGGTTGTTGCGCTGTCTCGTCCATCGCGTTCGGTTGTGGAGGTCCGACAGGTACTGCGTTGACCACTTCCGCCAGATCTGCTGCACAAAGTCCTGCGTTCTCTGCCACGCTGACAGCCTGTTCTCTGGGACTTCCGCCAGGTCTGGTTCTGCCACCGCTGCAAGTGGTCTTTGGACCAGAAAATGACCTGGGGTGAGGACGTCGAGATCGTTCGGGTCACTGCTGAGGGGTGTCAGGGGGCGAGAGTTCAGGCATGCTTCGATCTGCACCAACACAGTCACGAACTCGTCGTGCTGCAGCACTCGCAGTCCAATCGTCTTCTTGAAGTGCGTCTTGACCGACTTCACCGCTGCTTCCCACAATCCACCGAAGTTCGGTGATCTTGGCGGAATGAATTTGAACTCGATGCTCTCCTTCGCCGCGTCTCTCACCACCGCTTCGTGGAACTGTTGATCGCAGAACAGCTTCGCCAGGTCGTCCAGTTCTCTCTTCGCTCCCACGAACGTCTTCGCGTTGTCGCACATGATCAGCTGCGGCTTTCCTCGCCGCGCGGTGAATCGCTTCAGCGCCGCCAGGAATGCTTGTGTGGCGAGGTCGGTCACAACCTCGAGATGTACTGCCTTCGTGACCAAGCACACGAACACAGCTACAAAGCATCGGACAGGTCTCGCCTTCCGACCGGGGTACGACAGCTGAAACGGTCCGCAGTAATCCACTCCCGTTTTCAGGAACGGTGGAGCTGGATTTACGCGTTCTTGGGGTAGATCGGCCATGAGCTGATCTTGCACCTTGGGCTTGTTTCGGAAGCATGGCACACACTCGAAGATTACTTGCCTCGCTGCGCGCCGGACGCTCAGCGGCCAGAACCGCTCGCGCACACTAGAAATCAGCAGCTGAAGTCCAGCGTGGAAGTACTTGTGGTGGTAGTGCTGTAGAATCAGTTTAGTTAGCGGATGGTGGTTGTCCAAAATCATCGGATGCTTCCTCCCAGCTGAAACTGAAGCGTTTCGTAGCCGGCCGCCAACCAGTATTACGCCCTCCACGAGCCTAGGATTGAGCGCATTCAACTTTGAAGTCTCGTTAACTTCTCCTTTCTTTCCCAGATCTGCGAGCTCATGCGGGAAGCATTCCTTCTGCGCCAGCTTCACCAGCTCCAGCAGTGCCGCTTCGTGCTCGGCGTGCGTGATGTACCCGCTCTTTCGGCACTCACGGTTGGCAGGTCGAGCGTTGTGAGCGAATCTGCGGCAGAGCGCGGTGACTCGAATCAGCGCAAACAACGACGAACAGCGCGTGAACAGCTGCTCCGGCTGAAGAATCTGGACAGTGCAGGCGTACGACGCTCTCTGCTCCAGCAGTGCAGCTTCCAACTCCTCCTGCGTGGGGTTTCTCGTCTGCGGCCACTTGTCTGGACTTAGGCACAGCCATGTGGGTCCAATCCACCACAGCGATGCGTACGCGAGCAATGCTGGGATCATGCCTCGCGAGAGCAGATCCGCCGGGTTTTCCACACCGGGTACGTGGTGCCAGACACAACCTTTGCTCAGGTGCTGCATCTCCGACACACGGTTTGCCACAAATGGATTCCAGCGAGATGGTGCGGACGCCAGCCAACTCATTACGACCATCGAATCCGTCCACAGATGGATCTCAATGTCGACCGGAAACAGAGGGCGTATCTTCTGCAGCAAGTGGCACATCAGCAGTCCTGACGAGCACTCCAGTCGCGGGATCGTCTCCTCCTTAGTTCGTCGCTTCAAGTCGGTCATCGGCGCCACCTTAGTCTTCGACGTCAGCAGGTTGACCGACACGCCACCGTTGCTCCAGGTGCTGCGCGTGTAAAAACACGCTCCGTACGCCTCAAGCGACGCATCGCAAAATCCGTGCAGCTCAAGCTTGACACACTGCAGGCTGAAACCAACCCAACGTGGCACAGTGATGTTGTCGAAGCTCATCATGTTTCGTCGAAACTCCTCCCAAATGTGCACAAGATTTTCTGGCAACGGCTCTTTCCAATCGATTCCTTTCTTCCACAGCTTCTGGAGGAAGATCTTGGCGATCACAACAACTGGTCCGACCAGTCCAACGGGATCGAAAATACGTGCTGTGTCTGACAGCACCGTCTGCTTCGTGAACACCGTAGCGGCATTCCACGTCGGCGTTTTGAACTTGAACTCATCGCTTCTCGAGTCCCACAACAGACCCAGCGTCTTCACAGCGGCAGTTGACGAGTCCAACTCTTTCGCACCTCCTTCGTCTCGCAGCTCCTCGGGGATGGCTTCCAGCACGGCGTTGTCGCTGCTTCGCCACTTCCTGAGCAGGAACCCGGCCGCCATCAGCCGCTCACTGGTATCTCCAACCAGCTTCTGCGCTTCCTCGATCGAGTCGGCTCCCGAGAGCATATCGTCGACATAAAAGTCATGCTTGATGGTCTTCGCCGCCAGCGGATGTGTGGTTTCCACCTCTTCTCCGACCGTGCGCAAGCATTTCGTGGCCAGGTAGGGCGCCGACGCCGTTCCGTACGTCACCGTAGTGAGTTTGAAGGTGCGCACATGCTCGCTCGGCGAGTCCCTCCACAAAATCCGCTGCAGATCCTGGTCATCTGGGTGAACGTTCACCATGCGGTACATTTTTGCGACGTCTGCCACGACGGCGATCTTCCGCAAACGAAAGCGAAGAATGATGGTCAGCAAATCATCCTGGACCACCGGTCCTACCATCAAAGCATCGTTCAGCGAGACCCCAGACGAAGTAGCACATGAGGCGTCGAAGACTACTCTCAGCTTGGTGGTCGTACTATCTGGTCTCAGCACAGCATGGTGAGGTAAATAATACGCCTGCTTCTCCTCCGTGTCTTCTTTCACCTCCTCCATGTGTCTCATCTCCAGGTACTCGTGAATGAAGTCAGAATACTGCTTCATCAGTTCTGGATTAGCGGTGAGCCGCCTTTCCAGCCCGTAGAACCGCTTCATCGCGATCGACCTCGACTCGCCTAGACTCTGCAGGATCGTCTGCTTCTTCGGCAGTCTGACGACGAACGAACCGGTCTCGTCGCGCACGGTGTTCGCCCTGAACAGGTCCTCGCAGGCGCTCTCCTCGAGCGAATGTGTACTCGGCGTCTGGCACGACTCCAACTCCCAGAACTTGGCCAACAAATCGTTAATCTCCGCCAACGATTCTGCTCCTGCTGAGTTCTGGTTCGCTACGACTCGTGGTAGCTTCGCCGCTACTCCGTTGACAACGCCAGACACCACCCAGCCGAGCTCGGTGTTCTGGATCGTCGGGCTTGCTTCTCCAAGCTTCATCTTACCATCGGACAACAGGTCATAGTAATGTTCTGCTCCAATGATCATGTCCACAGGTCCAGGACGGTAGAAGTGCGGATCCGCCAGCTTCACGTCCTCTGGAATGCTCAGCTGCTCGGCATCGATGTTGTTGAACGGCAGATTCGCCGTGACCTTCGCCAAAACATGGAACCTCATCGATGCTGCGAACTCCGAAATCGTCGAAGAACGAGCGCAAACAGTAGCGGTCACCGCAAAGGTGGAAGTGGATTCTGCAACGCCGATTCCTTTCACTCGCAGGTAGTCGGACTGCGGCTTGCATTTCAGCTTGCGCGCGAACTCCTTGGTCATCAGGTTTCGCTGGGAGCCACTGTCAAGCAGTGCTCGAGCGAACAGGGTGTGACCTCGCGAATCGCAAATCCGTACAACAGCCGTGGACAGCAACACTTCTCGAACCTCCTCCGTGCGACTTGGAACAAGGGACGACGACAGGTTGCACGCTGCTGTGTGGCCTGTGGCGAGCTGTGAGCTTTGTGGTTGTGAGCTTTGCGAGACTGGTGTCTGTGTAGGGTTTTGTGTAGATTGAGTGGGTGTGTGACGGGTTTGGCTTTGTGTCTTCTGTTGTGGGTAGTGTGTGGATGGTGTGTTCCCTGAATGAGGTCGCGACGCGTTCGGGCCTGCAGCGGCAGCGTTCGACCTTTGGCCAAAGTTCTCGTGAAGAAGCGTGTGATGTTTCCGCTTGCACATCGAACAAAATCCTCTCGTACACTTTTCCACGACGTGACCAGGCTGCAAACAGTTGAAACACAGCATATTCCTCCTGGCAACCGCGACACGCTCTGCACAGCTCATCTTCTTGACCGCAAAACACTGGAACACGTTGTGCTGAGGTCCGTTGCAAAAAAAGCATCCGCTTGGCTCAGCAGACGCAGCGTGACTTGACGCGTACTTCGGCGGGCGACGCTCGTTCCTTGTAGCTTTCTTCATGGAATCGATCGTCTGCAGCACTCCGCACTGTTCCCGCAGAAACTCCAGCAGCGTCTCGTACTTCACGAACTCCTTAGACTTCTTGTTGTGTTCCTCCCAGTGGCGCAATGTTGCGGCGTCCAACTTGCTAGTGACAACGTGAGCGAGCAGGATGGACCAATCCTCAGTATTCACCCCGAGCTTGTTGATCATCTGCAGGTTCTTGTCCACCACGCTCAGCAGATGGTTCAACGCTTCAAAGCACTCGTCTCGTACGGGCTCAACAGCAAAGATGGCGTCGAGATGGCTCTTCAGGATCAGCTTCATGTTCCCGTAGCGATTCTCCAGCACGCCCCACGCCACCTGGTAGTTTGTATCCGACACGCGCACTGTGCTGATCTCAGCAAGTGCTTCTCCAAACAGTGAAGACTGAAGATAAGTAAACTTATCGAAATCTGAAAGGTTTTCACTGTTATGGATCAGCGACTTGAAGGAATCCCGAAAAGTTATCCACTCGGTGATGTTTCCCCCAAACGACGGCAGCTTGATTTCGGGCAGCTTCACGCGCGAAACAGTCGATTTCGTCTGAGCTGGTGCCGCTTGCGTGGGTGCTTCCTCCTTCCGCTTTGCCAGCAACTTCGCCTTCAAGTCACAGTACAAGTTCTCGAACTCCCACAACGCCTTAGTGTGCTCCTCTACATCCTGTGCTTTCTCCTTTCCAGCAGCATCAACCCCGAAAACATCAGTGAGGACGTCGATCTTGCGCCGCACGACGTAGAACTTCGCCAACGCATCATCCAGCATGTTCAGCCGCACGTCGATCTGAGCTTCGTCTTCGCCATCCTTGAAGCCATCAACGAACTTCTTCGTCATCTCCAGCGTGCTACGAAGCTGCCTCTCCTGCATCTGGTACTCCCGCAACGTAGTCATCGCGATGCACTTCTTGGACCACAATTGACACCTGAAAACCCGACGCGCGCGACCTCTCGAAGACAGATGACAGAGAACAAGACCAACCCACTAAGCCAGGGACCCCAGAACCGTCAATCAAAGGGAGAATTTCACCACACTCAAGAACCCAAGCTCAATAAAAATCGCATCAACTTCAGTTCAAACCAGTTTAATTGTGGATCACCACAGCTCAATAAAAGAAAATCAATTCAAATTGCAATGGCTGGCAGCGCATGCATCAGCTCCAAGCCACAGACCACAATTACTTCCCTTTTATCAGCAATCCGTCCGAAGCTCGAAAGTACGTCCGTCCAAAGTCGACTCCAACTGCAACAGCAACCGTAGCAGCAACAACACCAACCGCCGAACTGCAACCGCCGCCGAATCCTCCAATCGAACAGCACCTTCTTCAGCGCCAACTGCAGCTCGTCAACGGTCAACTCTGGGTCGTTGACCTCCAGCCAGCGGTCGTTGAACTTGTCGCAGCCTTTGAACTCCGCACAGCAATGGTCACCACTGCTGCTGTACACAAATTTCTCCGGAACTGGTCCACCGGTCGAGTGATCCGGTTCGAAGGACCAAAATGTACAGAACCGGATGGGCCGGATCACTCTGGAGAGTTCCGGAAGAAATCAAACACCGCGGAGTTCGTAAAACACAAACTTTATTTTGCACTCGCAAACAGACCGAACTTCTCCAACGGACACTTTATTGGGATCTGACGATAATTACTCTAAACTACATGGAACATACATGGCGCATCGGTGCATTTCGCGCCACCGATCGCAGTTAGCTGAGAGGGTTAATATTGATAGTGGGACCACAGAGAGACATAAATAATGCGAGAGAAAGAGCGGCTTCAGAACTGCCACCATAACAAATATGGTTTAGTACCGCGCGGGGTAGCACCAACCGCGCGTACCACAGTACATCATGAGCCTTCCTTACCCAATTCTTTACAGAGTCCTAAAGCTCCATGTCAATTTAATGGTAATTCAATTTTGATTTCTTTATTTTTTCATTGCTAAAAAAAATTACAAGAAAACATTTTACATATGGTACCCTCACAAAGAGTTTTTTGTGAAGCAATGCTGCGAAGTATTTCTTTCAAAATTTATTCAAAAATCCACTTAAACCCTATTTTGGCGTACAAAAAACCATTGTACTTAAAAAAGCTTTATCCTTGTTACAATAATATTAGCTATTAATTTATGTTGTTTTACGTTTCAGATATTTGCATCTTCAAAATAAGTAGTCTCTTTAAGCTTTTTTTTTTCAATAACGATATTTAATTCAGTTTTTAATCTACAATAAAACTTTCTATAGTTTTTCTTCCTTATTCCCACCACCACCATCAGGAGGACCAGCTTTAACCTCATTGCTCTCTGAAAAAAATATGTTTAAGAACATTTAAACAATAAGTGATAGTTTAAATTCTTAATTAACGTAAGCCAACAATGTGTTGAGGCAGGTGTAATTGTGGTCGCTCGACGTGTTTATATTATAACAATATTTTTGGAAAAAGGTCCATGTTGGTTTAGCATCCGGAGTATAAGCTGAATTAAGGACCATCGATAGTTTAATTACTCCGTCGATAGCTTCCAATAATCCGTTTACTGAAAAATATCTACCTTGATCTAAATAGATCAGGTATTGCCTATTAGCGCTGTTTATTAAGATCACATGTGGCTGTAAAGTTAATTTGTGTTCTCTTAAAATGTTTCGATATTTATCCAACGCCGATTCAATTCTGCAATTGTCTGAAATAGAAAAACATAATATAAGTATTCAGTTTGTAGTCTATAGTTTTTAATTTTAAGTTTTTAGTTTTTAGTTTTTAGGAGATCGAAGTAAGCCGTGCGCGAGATCGGATGCGTATTTTTCCGATGACGTTTTTTTGTCATAGATTTTTTTTTGCAAAAGTGAATTCGTCGGGAAGTTTAGCTCGTTCCTGATTTTCCCTATTAAAAATTTGTCCGAGCTTCGTGTGCTCTTCCGATTGGTGTCAACGGTGGCCAGGTTTTAAAACGCGATCGTCAGCGGTGCCAGCCAGCAGCAAAAGCAGATCGAAGATGAAGGCTCAATGGTCCAGGATTCTACGGTCGATGAGCAAGTTGAATGTTCAAGCGAGCCGGAGAAGACGCGGTGGCCAACGGGGATCGGTAGGAGCAGCAGTAGCAAATCGGAAGATGGGGTTCTTCTCCCAGTGTATTTCCAAGGCCAACCGTTGCTGTTTCCAGTACCAGGTTTTGTCAAGCTTGACGTTGGAAGTTGTGCAGATCGCAAGTAAATGAAGCTCAAAAACTAGACTCGAAGATATCAACAATTGGTGAGCCCGTTCTTGTTATAAAAACAAATATTCTAACACTTATTCTAACATTCACTCATATCATTCAAGACAACCACGCCCAATTATTACTATATACGTGGTAGGGTGTTCCCTTAGTCGTTCGCTGTGAGTTGTGGATTGCCTGCTTCTCTAATGAAGGTTCGACTGGGGGGGCATGCTTATTAATTTCTCGTCGCTCCATACCCTCAGTGACGTGATGGGAGCAAGGGCGTCTATGCAAAGTGTCCCTTCACCCGCTACAAATTTCCGGCGCTTGGGGCGGGTAGAGGGAAATCATTTTATTCTATGCGCCGGTATTTGTAGCTCTAAAATTCGTGCAAAAAAACTTATGCACGTGGGTGTACAGATTATGGAGTAAAAGATGATCGAATTGTTCACCTAGCGCTCACATGTGTTCCAGGACCAAGTTGCCTGCGGGTATGGGGATCATACATACATACATACATACATACATACAAGTTTTTAGTTTTTAGTTTTTAGTTTTTAGTTTTTAGTTTTTAGTTTTCAGTTTTTAGTTTTTAGTTTTTAGTTTTTAGTTTTTAGTTTTTAGTTTTTAGTTTTTAGTTTTTAGTTTTTAGTTTTTAGTTTTTAGTTTTTAGTTTTGTGGTAATCTCGCGGACGTTCGGATGAAGCTCGAAAACGTGGTTTTTAGTTTTAAAGTATATTTGCTTCTTTACTGTGTGAAGGTTGGCTCGAGAATGAGCTGCTCGAGGTTTTGGCGGAAGTTCGCCGGATGACAGCGAACGCAAAGTGCGAACGCAGAGCTGTCAAACTGTCACGCCCCACGGGAAAGTGAGACGCAAAACAAAACAAATTATTTTCAGTGGGGTTTCTTTACAGGGCTGTATCGGGTAGATTGCTACAGCTCGTCCATCCTGACGCTCCTTGTTGTCCGCAACAGGTGAGTTTAGGCGTCGAATCTTGTCTACAAATACATTTCTCTTCTAATCCCTACTAATACTCCTACACGTACTCGTTCATGAAAATCTAAAAGAAAAATCAAGTTAATACATCGAATTTTCGCAGTGGTTTCCTATCAAAACAAATCATCAGCTCCTACCAAAACTTCTACTGAAACTCCTCATCTAAATACTCAATTTCCTCGTACTCTGTATCGGAATCTAAGTCGGAAAAATCTCCTATTTCTTCCTCAGGTCCCTTCTGGTAAAGCCTCATGTTCATGGGGTCGAATATTCCTTCGAAACGACGGTTCGAAACTTGGTAACCATCCAAATCCGAGATAACGTAACGGTTGCGATCAAGTACTTTTTGGACAACGTACGGGCCTTTGAACTTTGGCTGCAATTTGCCTCTAACTGCGACTTGTTTAACGCTCCGGATAGAAACAAGGTCACCTTCGTGGTAATGAGTTCGAACTTTGCATCGTTTATCATACAGTTCTTTGTTATACTCCTGCAACTTCTTGGTCGCTTGCGACGCATTTTCCCTAATCTCAATCAAATCTCTCTCATCAGTCATGTTCAAATCTTCGACAAATTTAGTAAGATCATCAGAAACGTAGCGTTTTTGAACGACTCCAAACAACAATCGGGACGGAATGTCACCGATAGACCGGTTCAGGGTGTTGTTCAACAAGAATTCTGCATCAATCAGCGCGGTGTCCCATTCAACGTTACGCGTCTCAACGAGTTTACTTATCAACGGAATAGCTGTTCGATTATAACGTTCGACCTGTCCGTTCGCTTGCGGACACGCGGTCGCGACGAGTTGATGACGAAATCCGTGATCGTTCGCGAAAGCTTTGAACTGATCGGAAGTAAACGCGGTTCCACGATCGGACACGATAACGTCGGGTGTCGAATACGCGATAAAATACGATTTCAGATGTTTCAATACTTCGCGCGAGTTGGTCGTCTTGGTCGGGTAAAATTTAACGTACTTCGTAAACGCGTCGATTACGGCAAGTATGTGCTCGTTCTTGCCTTTCGTCTTCTCCAGCGGTCCTAGATGATCAATGTGAACGGTCCGGAAGGGCACGTTCGACTTGTCCACCAGGTGCAACGGTCCATCTAACTTCTTCTGTTTCGGGTTAAACGCGATACACGTAACGCACTTCGCGATGTGATCCTGAAGCTTCGGCCGTAGCTTCGGAAACCAATACGAACGTTTCACGAGCTCGCAGACTTTGTCAACGCCGAAATGACCTAGTCCATCGTGATACTTGTAGAAGATCGATTCTTCCATGTTCGCGGGAACGTACAAAAGCAATCTGTTCTTGTACTTACGGAAAACTAAATTGTCGCGTACCTCGTAATCCTTGCTGTCGCCGTTTTCGAGATCGGATTTAATCTTTATAATCGCGGGATCTTTGATCTGGTTCACGTACAGCGCGTTTTCGAAAACGTTACTCGATTGATCGGTTTCTTCGATCACGTGGCAGTACATTCGGGATAGCGCATCAACATGCTGCATCTTTGCGCCAGAACGATGTTCAATCACGTGGTCAAATTCGTCGATAAATAAAGCCCAACGCGCGATCTTACGGTTGACGTCCTTCCTAGCAAGTGTCGCTTTCAACGCGTTACAATCCGTAACGATCGTGATGTGGATACCGAACACGTACACGCGGAATCTTTCGAGACTGTAGAATACGGCGAGCGTTTCAAGCTCAAACGAGTGTAGCTTCGATTCGTCGGCGGAGGTTTTACGCGAGAAAAACATTACGGGATGAAACTGATTGTCGAAAATCTGTCGCTGCATGAGAATACCTCCGTAACCGGTCGACGACGCGTCGGTATGTAACTGCGTTTCCAGCTGCGGGCTGTAAATACTCAAAACGGGCTTCGAAATCAACGCGTTCTTCAACCTTTCAAACGACTCGAAATGTTTCGGCTCGAAACGGAATTGTGACTCCTTTCGGTTAAACAGATCGTACAACGGGTTTGCGATGTTATTGAAACGGAAAATAAACTTGCGGAAATAGCTCATCAAACCTAGAAAACGTTGCAACGATTTGTCGTTAGTCGGTACCGGAAAGTTAGAAACGTTCTCGATGTGGCGATCGCTTGGTCGAATCTGATTGTACGTGACGTAATAACCGAGGAACTCGATACATGTCTTCAGGAAAGAGCACTTCTTGACGTTCAATTCAATGTGATTATCGGAAAGGGTGCGAAACAATCTAGACAAAAGGTCCAGATGATCGCTGATCGTAACTGTGCTCGCCAAAATATCATCAATGAAAACTACTATCTCTCCTGAATCAATGTACGGTTTCAACACCTTCATCACGTAACGCGCAAAGATCGATGGAGAGTTCGTAAACCCGAACGGTAGCTTGTTGTACTCGTATTGACCTTCTTCCGTAACGAATGACAGATATTTACGCGAATTCTCGGCGATATCGACATGATAAAATCCGTTCTTCATATCAAGAGTTGTAAAAAACTGACGGTTCTGTAGTTTCGCGATTTGATCTTCGATGATCGGCAATGGGAAATGATTACGCTCCACGAGTTTATTCAACGGTCGAAAGTTCACGCAGAAACGATACTCGCCGTTCTTCTTACGCGTCAGCACGACTCGGCACGAATACGGGGATTCACTCTCGCGAATGATGCCTTTCGACAACATGTCGCTCACGATCTTGTTCTGTTCACGTCGTTCAAACTCGCTAAGTCTCTGGGGCGTCGCATTGTAATATCGATCCTCCTTCAACTTAATCTCAACGGTGTGCTTAACCACCGGCTCGCACGGTTTGTCGCGGTTCAAATAATCGTTATCGAAAAGTTCGTACACCTTACCACTCAGCGATCTGGTTTCATCTGTATCTCCAATGTCGAGATCAACTTTATCGTCCACGAACAAAATACTCGCGTCGGCCACGTCGCCGTCGAAAACGTCCTTCATCGCATCGACATCAAACTTGTCGGCGCGCTTAAATTTCAATCCGAGAAAACCATTGTCTTGAAGGAATCGCCTCCCCAAGATCATGTCTACTTTCATCGTGTTGTCTGTAACCACTGTGAAGTTTGCCAAATAAACGTTGGAATCGATAATGATACTTGTCGAGTACGCTCCTACGATCTGGATTTTTGAATCATTTACGCCTACTAGGTCCCTGTCGTTTGCCCTACTAAGCTGAATAGATTCGACGAAAAAGGATTGCTTGATCAAACTCACCGGGCACCCCGAGTCCGCCAGTGCCTTCACCGCCTTGAGTCTGCCTCCAACGATGACGTCACTCGATACCTGGGAGTTGGCATCGACGCTCAGGAACTTCTCGTCGTTCGGTTGATTCTCCTTCTGCAGCTGCATCTCGATCGGGTACGCCGCGTTCGGCGCAGTACCGCCGCCGCCGCCGCCGCTGCCGCCTCCACTACCACCGGCCACGGGTTCTTGCCGCGCGCCGCCGGTCGCAGCTTGTCTGTTGTCGCCTTGGTTCCGGTTACGCTTGAAACAGGTCTGCTCGTCGTGTCCCACCTTGTTGCAGTGTGAGCACCTGGGTCGCCGCTGCGGCTCGGGACAGTTGATCGAAATGTGTCCAGAACCGTGACAGTTAAAGCACTCGTCACTCCGCTTGACCACAGGACCCGCCACTCTTGTCTCCTCCTTCTTCGGTGTCGCGTTGTTGCTGCTCGGCCTTGGACTAAAGCTCTTCGGGACAAACGTTCGCTTCTTGCACAGCTCCTGGTTCGACTCGCAGTAGCGAATTTGCTCCAAAAGCTCGTAGATGGTTGCGTACCGCTTCGAGGCGATACTGTTGTAGAGCGGGTCGTAGGACAATCCGCTGATCGTGTACTTGATTATCGCCGCCGCACTCAGCCGCCCACGCTGTCCCATCGCATTCACCCGAAAGACGTAGTTCTCGTACGACTCCTTCACATCTTTCACGCACTTGCCCAACTTCCGGTGAATGTCGGCTTCGTCTTCGTGATCCGGGAACGCCAACGAAATCCCAGCCATGAAATCCGCCCACGACAGGATCATCTGCCGCGATCCGGTAAACCACTGTTGCGCCGCTCCTGCCAACCGGCATGTCGCGTAGAGCAGCGTCGTCTTCTCCGTCCACAAATACATCTCCCGGTAGTGATCAATCGACAAGATCCACTCCGTCACGCCGCCGCCCTCTCGGAACAACGGAATTAACTGCTTCAGCTCTTCCGGATGAAACAGCCTCTCCGTGGGCTTCACCTCCTCCTCTTCTTCTTCGTCCACACCGGGCTGGTGTTGAGACCGCCGGCCGCCGCGTCCACGCCTATTCGACATAGTTTCGCTTTCCTCGTGGTCGCTTGCCGTAAAGAATTCCTCGCTATCTTCCGACAAACCGCTTGAGGCTACGCCACCCGCATCGCTTGGGGCTCCGCCACTCAACTCTCCTGAGGTTTCGTCACCGGTTTCGCTTGGTGCTACGCCTCCCGCTTCGCTTAGTGCTTCGCCACCCGCCTCGCCTGGGGCTCCGCCCTCCGCTTGGTGCTTCGCCACCCGCTTCGCTTCACCACCCGTCTCGCTTGGGGCTCCGCCTTCCGCTCGGTGCTACGCCACCCGTGTGCTAGAGATCGTCGTGTAACGTGTGACGAAACTCCAGCGGATTCCGTGTAACGTTAGAATCCTTTGGTTTTTCCTACCGAAAATTTCTCGATACTTCACTCGCGTAGCTTTCAGATTAGCCGAAACGATCGTGGCAAATCTGGGCACAATCCCACTTCTGAAATTTTGTGGCAATCTCGCGGACGTTCGGATGAAGCTCGAAAACGTGGTTTTTAGTTTTAAAGTATATTTGCTTCTTTACTGTGTGAAGGTTGGCTCGAGAATGAGCTGCTCGAGGTTTTGGCGGAAGTTCGCCGGATGACAGCGAACGCAAAGTGCGAACGCAGAGCTGTCAAACTGTCACGCCCCACGGGAAAGTGAGACGCAAAACAAAACAAATTATTTTCAGTGGGGTTTCTTTACAGGGCTGTATCGGGTAGATTGCTACAGTTTTTAGTTTTTAGTTTTTAGTTTTTAGTTTTTAGTTTTTAGTTTTTAGTTTTTAGATTTTAGTTTTTAGTTTTTAGTTTTTAGTTTTTAGTTTTAGTTTCAAAATCACGCTGGTAATTTGCAAACGTTGCTGCATTTACTGGTAGTTTAAGCAGAACACTCGGGAAAGGTAAACTTTTCGTGTACTCGGTTTTCTCAAATTAATATAAATATTGCTTTTATTTGACAGGGAATTATAATTCTTCCCACCTCCGTGTACGCACGAGTGCAAGTAGCAGTCAAGTGCTCAGTGCTCCATCGTTTTTTCGAAATTTTTCGCCGTAATTTACCAGGATTAGCCGCGAGTTTGCTCCTGCAGCATGCCAAGGGCCGGCCGTGGCCGTGGCAGTTCGAGTGCGGCCTCGAAAAACCCGCGAAGTTCGTCTACCGGCCGTGTGCAAAAAGGTAAACAACCCAACGCCGCGTCGTCCGCCATCGCGCCGGGGAGTGTGTGCGCCAAAGGATTCGACCCGAAATTATTACACGCTAATTACCGCGTCCAGGATCGCAGCCCTATTAGGCTCCGTTCAGCTACTTCCGGCAATCCGTCGACCGATGGCGCTTCAACATCCGCCAACATTCCCACCAGTAACAAGTTCGCGAGACTTAGTGACGAGGAAAACAACAACAACAACACCGACGGTAGCACTACCGACGACGACGACGACCATGGTCGTGCACGGAAGAAAGTGATTTCGCCAAAAAAAGTAATTACTCCAAAGGAACGACGACCACCACCAATTTTCGTTTTGGACACGTTGGCGGACGATGTTGACGAGCAGCTGGAAGGCCTCGTGTACTGCCTCAAAATAGGTAAATCGTCAGTGCAAGTGTTCACATTTGACCAAAAGAACTTCGACCTGGTTGTGGAGAAATTGAAGCGTAAAAACTTCAAATTCTACACATTCGACCCCGTGCAGAAGACCGCTGTTAAGATCGTCTTGCAGGGGTACCAAGACCGCCCGACCTCCGTCCTCAAGGAGCACCTCTCGGGTGTCGGAATAACGCCGCGAGACATAAAAGTCCTCTCGCGGAAGACAACAGTCACAGGTACACACACACTGTACCTGTTGTACTTCGATCGCGGCACCGTCAAAATTCAAGACCTGCGGCGGACTAAGGCGTTGGACGGTTTTTGGGTAAACTGGCGGTTCTACTCAAAGAACCCGTCGGACGCAGCACAATGCCACCGTTGCCAGAAATTCGGCCACGGCTCGCGGAACTGCAACCTCCCGCCCCGCTGTGTGAAGTGCGGTGAAACACACCTCTCTGAGGCGTGTGCACTGCCGTGCAAGGCGGACCTGGAGGACAAGGCAGAGCAAACCAAGGCGCGCATCAAGTGCGCGAACTGCGGCGGTAACCATACCGGTAATTACCGCGGATGCGTCGCGCGGAAGTCCTACCTCGAGGAGCAGGAAAAGAGGAAGAAGAAAGCAGCAGCGTCCCATCCTCCTCAGCGAAGTACGAGCGCAGCCGTTCCTGCAGCTGGCCAGCGTACGGTTCCAGCGGACAACCCAGCGTTCCCTCCTGGATGGGGGCGGTCGTTTGCGAGCGTGGTCGCTGCCGGTAGCGGCGATGCGACCCAGCAAGGAGTCACCGCGGAAGATCTCTTCACCCTGCCGGAGTTCTTTGCTCTCGCGGGGGAGATGATGACGCGGTTTCGGAGCTGCCGTAACAAGGCGGAGCAATTTCTGGCCCTCGGGGAGCTGATGATCAAGCACATCTATAAAGGATAAAACATTGTGATCTAGTTTTAAGCTTTCTCTATTTCTATCCCCTTTCCCTTGCAATTTTAGTAAGTTTTTTTTTTATCTTTTTCTTACTTTCGGTAACCCCTTAACTACAAGCAACAATTGTTCCAAAATGGATTATGATGTAACACACAGCTGAAAGGAACTCCAAAACTCTGTTATGTATTTCAAAAGAACTTATTGTATATTGATAATTCACCAATAAAACCGAATTGAATTGAATTGAATTATAATTCATGACACCTTTGCAGAAGATGACCTTGTACTGGGATTAAATCAGGTAAGGTAGTTTGTAAATAATCATTGTGTGATTGATGTTTGTTGGGGTAAGGAATCATTTCTTGAGTTTTTTTTATGAAATGAGATTCTGGGAACTTGTTAAGGAAGAACCATAGTGATAATTTAAAAAAAAAACCAGACTTACTCGTTGATTTTTTGTCGCCCGGGTGGCCGATCCTAGCTCAACATCGTAAAGTGCCCTCGGAGTAGTAAAACTCGCCATACAATGTCACCAGATTGTTAGCCCGATTCCACCTGTTTTTGCCAGTTGCCAAACAAACCCATTGTTTTTTCTGAAATTATCAAAATTATGATTAGAATTTTAAAAAACTTTTAACCCTTTTCAACAGTACTTTCTTACAGCCTTCCATGTATTTAAATGGAGCGAAAGAGAACATTATCACGACCTAGAACTGGACACCGTAGAAATGCTGGAACTTTAAGCTCTGCCGGTCGAAAAAGATGCGACGGGTTTCGGTAAACACGTCCAACCGGTAACGCCACTCGGCGTTCCGCGGTCGTCTCTGGACTACGATCACCGTTGAGGTGTTGCTAAGGGCGCCGATAGAGGAAAGTTGGTTGGCCCGGATGGACCATGGATGTTCCGTGCGATCTTTTCGAAGCGTCGTGCGTCGATTCGTTCCCGACAGTTGCAACTTTAGTGGCTGTTTGAATTACTTACATTACAGTCGTAAATGACAACAATCACTGCAAAACACTTTACAGAATCACTTAATTTCACTTCGCGTCACATCACCTCACTGTTTTATTCTTTTTGCGTTAATTTGTAAAACATACAACCACTCAGGATTCAAGGCAAACATGAACTGACAAGCGAATCCGTGAGCTGTCATTTCTACCTAATTTGTCCTTAAAATTTAGATAAAATTTAGCTAAAATAGGAGCTCTTTTAGCAAAAATTTTACTGTCAGTGGAATGCAGGCAGTCAGTTGCTGTCAGCAGAATAGCAATCGGTGTTCCTAAATTTCAACAACAATGGGTCCTGAATTTTTACTAAATAATTAGCTGGTACAACTAAAAAAGTTGTGTTTTAGCCAAAAACGAGCCAGCTAATTGCGATTGTTAAATTCACGATGGAACTCCTTTCCGTGCATGTTTGATGATGAAAAATCCATGCAGGCCAAGGGTGAAATGATACCTTTTCGGTTGACACCCGGTGAGGAACATCCTGGAAGGAGCGGAACTACATCCGTAGTGCTGTAAGTTGATCTTGGTCAAAACAGCTGCTCTGGTTCCTTGCAAGTTACCCATTTTCTTACCTCCACGTTGGCTTGGTTTCGTCATCATGATGACAACACGTGACCTTGCTGGTGGCCTGTGGAAACGAACTCGTAAACCTTTGACCAGCGAGGGTCAGAGTCGAGACGGCCAAAAGAAAGGGATGCGCAATGTGGGAAGGGAAGATTGTAGACGGTATTGTTTTGATTCACAGCATGTTGAGTTAACTGTTGTGGATGTACCTGATACATCGCAATACGGGGTTTCTCTTCTTTACACTTTCAGCTACTATCTATCTTCTATTTCTTTATTATGTATAACTGATTTTCTAATTCTGCTTCTGTTTACTATCCACCATTTTATTTTGATTGCATGATCTTTCGTTTCTCTTATTTTCTTATACTAATGCATCTTTTTGTTTTGTTTTGTTTTTGTTTGTTTCCATTTTCATGTCGTGTCTGGGCCTGCGGTTGGAGAACGATTGCACCACGACAACCACTTTGGAGTGATATTATCACACTGGAGACAACAGCAACAACATTAGAAACCCTGATGTCACTCAGGTTCACGAAAGTAACTGTATCGATATCTTATAGTGTTTATATTTTACTAACATCCCTTTCTTTGCAGAGCATGGACTACACCATAAAGCGGCAATGTGGGAAAGGGAAGTAATTTGTGATTGTAGAAGGTATTGTTTTGATCCACAGCATGTTGAACGAACTGTTGTGGATGTACCTAGAACATCGCAACTCGGAGTATCTCTTCTTCTTATCTCCAACTACTTTAGTCCTGTTTCACTTATCTGTCAAGTCTCCTCTACTTTATTTGCCAGTTTTAACTGCTATGTGTTTTCCCTAACATCCCCAATCGGCTCCTGAAGTTGTCATTTATGCTATCTAAGCTTATATGATTATTTATCCTTTATCACATAGCTTTTTTCATAAATTATTGCCTGTATTTTTAATCTACTTCATACAGCTTTTACTCTTCTTTCCTTCAACATACACTTATTCTTTCAGTATCGAACTTTATGTAGTTTGCTTTCCTTTATTGTCTATTGTTTTAATCTACGCCCTTTTCTTCAAAAAAGTAAGGTTTGAGTCCTTACTCAATATATTGAATGATCAAAGTCACACACATAACATTATTGTACTTTTGATAAATTTTTGAATAACATGCTTAGGTTCAAAACATTGTAACAAAACACCGCGACAGAAGAAATAGCAACAGATTAACACGACTCAACATTAGGCAAGATTCCAGGAGAAAACAATACACTGTAAATAACAATTAGTTTTTGAATTCAAACTAAAAATTAAACAGTTTTTTTGCTTTACTGAAAATTGATAGGCACACTATAAATGGTTAGGCGCTTATACTTACATCAAACCCTACGTAATGTACCACCCCCGGCCGAGTTAAAATGCGTAACCGGAAAAGAAGGTGTGCATGCCTGGCACGAACACTCAAAGCGTGTTCTAGCGTGCTGCTCGTACTGACTCAGAGCAAGGGTGAGATGTAGGTGTAAGGGCAGTGCGTGTTCGTCGGGAACCTGGTGCATAAGATCGGTCAAGGCCCGTTCTTACACTGAAAATTGCGAATTGCGAATGTTTGATGATGAAAAATCCCAATCATTATGGAAATTAGATGTTTGGATTGGAAACAGATAAAAACGGCTTCGTTTACAACTTACTTACTTTTTACTCAAGATTTGAAAGCTTTCTTGAGGAATTCAAACTTTGAACCAAATGTATGCGTTCAAAAAGTATGTTGGCCTAAAAAAACTTTGTAATTTTGTTTAACGGTACACATCAACCAGAGCTTTTGCACCCAGATTTTTGTTACAGACATTTTTGTATCTTCAAAACTACAGGTACTATCGAAATATTTTTTTATTCATCCCCTAAAGTACTGTCCACAAAGTAATTTACAACAAAGTTTGATTAATTTTACAATCCCGTTATTACAGGATTGGGTCCGTAAGTTTGACAATTTTGGAATAAGAATACAACAACTTCCTTTGTTGCTGTGTACCCTTAAAAACATTTCGGAAAATTCCTTCTGGGCTCGGGAGAAAACCGGGAAAAAACCGGGAAATTGAAAATCGAAATCTGGTGGCCACCCTGAATAGCTCGAAAAGCTTAGTGTGACGAAAATGGATATATTTCCCCTACTGCGCTCGTGCTCCATCAGTTTAGATAAGAAAAGAATTAAAAACACACGTTTCACTATTTTATAAATTTTGGTTTATTTTACGATGCTGAATCTAATCATCCATAGTCGCTCTTTTTGTTGTAATACTTTTACCTTTTTTATATTAATACTAGAATTGGGTTAGCCTTCATTGATCTAAATCACTAAATAGTTCACTATCGCATCATGTTTAGGATTCGTTTCATGTTTTGTATTTTCTCTTTTTTAGTAAATTTTATTTATTTTCAAAAAGTATAACGAGGGCAAAAGGAAATGCATTTGTAGTAGAATCTCTGTTATCGGTTGTGTAACTTGTGTAATTTCATTAAATTTGTTCATATCGTACTAAAAACGGGTGAGAAATTGATTATCCATTACCTTCTAGACGCGCGCGCTCACAACGTGTTGGTTCGCATGTTTACTTGCTTTGTTTAAAAATGGAAAATTTTAGTTTTTGATAAACGATAAAATTCGTCTTAGAGTTGTTTGGGGGCGATATTAGAAGAAAACGTTGCGCTCGGCTGTCCCTGCGAACACGATAATTCGTTTAGATTTAGAAAAAGGTTTGACTAACGCATTTTTAAAGCGATTCTCGTATTTTATTTGTTTTCTGTAATGGGAAACGTCTCTTCTAGCGGTTGGTTTTGTACTTTATAGAGTTAAAGGTAAACGATGCACATAGTACGGGGAATCAAAGGCTGCCTTTTCGTTAAGTAACTTATATTGCTCTTGTCGCTCTGAATGCGGCTTGGTCTTAGGTTACTAAAATAAATTAAGGATACTGTTCGACTGGTTTTTACACAGGCTTAAATATGGTGGTGAACTGGTGAAACTATCTAAATGTTGAAATTAGCGTAAACAATAGAAAAAAAAACTAAATTAAATGTCCACTCAATCCACTAGCTGGATTTACCTGTTCTGTTTTTTAAAGGGGAAACACTTTAATTCGACTACAAATCAAGTAACAAACTAAAAGCGTGCTAAGTGTGTGATCTACAGCTGCGCGATAAATTGTTCTAAACTCCGGCTTTAGAGTAGTTTTGTGTATTCTACGAAGACATTCTTTCGGCATTAAAACATCAGTTTCGTAAGCACTCTCGTTGTGAATCTCTAGGTTTTTTTTTTTGTTTCTTGCATCAAGATCATCTACTTGTTTTAGTGTTTTGTTCATCATTTGAATTGTTGTTTTACATTTAGGATCTACGATTTCGGTAACTGCTCTCAGTGTTAGTTTGTTGTTGCCTGTTATTTAAGCTCAAACTTTATCTCTCTCTCTCTTTCATGCTGCTAATAATTTGGGTGTGACAATAGTCCGGAATGAGTGTGATCTACTGTAGTTGTTATTTAGCTGTTCTAATGAATTTCATTTGGTTTAACCTACGAAAGTAAACAGTTTGAGTGTTTCAAATCTAATCAATCATAGACGGGTCGTTCTATTGTAGCAGCTAAAGGAAGAAAAGAAAAAAATGAATGAAACAAGAAAAAAAGAAACGAGAAAATGTTTGATTTACTAACTAGTCGAACGGAATTTTTTTTTTGTTGGGTTGGAGCACTAATTGTTGTATGTATAAATATCGGATGGTGACGGTACACACGTAAAACAGATAGGGACAGAGATGTTCGGAAACGGTACTGATTCGGCAATGAAGGTTGGTTCAGAAGGTCTTTGGTTTGTTTTTTTGGTTAGTCAAAGAGAGGGATCAGAGAGGTGGTGCTGCATGCGCGCAATTTCAGGCATACCGGCGAGAATCCTCTTCCTCATACCACCCACGGTATGAGTGTGATTAGTAGTGGTATGGTGGTGGTGGTAGTTGTAGTAGGTGTTATGGTTCGAATTTGAGGCTAGAGATAGGATGTTGAATTCCTACATTGACGAAAAATGAAGAGGAGAGGAGAGAAGTAAATTACAGTGGAGATGGCATTTGTATCTTGAAGGGAGAAGAATATAAGGAAGGATTACAGCTACACACAAAGCATTCGTTCCGATTGGAGGCTGAGGATGCTAATCCACGCGCAACTCACACAGAGATTATACAAAACTATAATTTTAGGATTTTCACACACAACTGACTGCGACTGAATTTCAACCTTTTTTCGGTTGGTTGTTTGGAAACTATTTTAGTAACATTTGAAAACAGTGCTTATAATTTGAAACATTATGCGCTAACTACACGAGTCATTCATGCGGATTATACAATAACAACGTTTAGTTTGATTTTACCTATAAATGGTCGATTCTTACGATATATTTTCTTAGAAACTTGTTCTATGTTTAGTTCAAAGAGTAGTCATTGAACACATTCACACTAAGATTTTTGTGCTGCTACTGAAATTATATCTTGAACCTCAACGCAAATAAAGATTGTCTTGAAAAAAAAACGAATTCAGAAAAGTGCAAAATTTATCCACTCAATACTTATTTGTTGGAACAACAAATTATTAAATACTACTTGCTTGAACTTTATAATGTTAATGTTTGATCAATTTAAAAAAAAATAATCTCAGGATATGGAAAAGTAAGTTAAGCAAAACAACTCTTAAATGACAATCATTTAAGATATGATTATGTTTCAGGAGGTCCGTGAGACCGAGAAACCACTTAGTGTGTCTGGCAGGCAAGTCACTAACAATGGCTTCAAATCTAACTACTTAGTACGTTCAACGAGTGAAACACGACTATCTAATAAAGGAGTCTTTCAAGTGTTATGTGTTTGTGTGTGTGTGTGAGTTGTGTCTACAGAGAGAGCTAATAACAACGAATGCTTAACAGTAACGTTCACGAAACCATGTGTTGCTGTTGATGAACGAGGAGTTATCCAAATGATCAGAGGCATTTTAGGCACATAATGAAAATGTTACAGAACAGTTGGGGTGAGATAAGTTAGCTTTTGTCAACAGTATGTGTAGGTTGGAACCAACGTAGAAACAGATACAAATAGATAGAGAGCGGTTAAAGAACAACAAACGAAAATAAAAGGCGTTACACAAAAACAAGTACAGACACACATCACGACACCGAACTGTAAGGAAACACACGCCGCTAATAGTACTCGTACGCGTCTTTTCGCAAAAGTTGCATATAAATGTCACTTCCATACCTTTCCAGTAGTCTTCGTTTCAGTTCTGGCGGATAGGTCACGTAGATGTAGTGTTCGCTTTGGCCCAGCTCGCTGAACTCGGTGTTGGGACCGTTGCCACCGACGCCGCCCGAGTGCGTTCCGTCGGCCATGATGGACCCGCTACCACCCGGTCCACCGGAATAGCCGTACCCGCCCTCGTCCCCGTACTGCACCTGAGTAGCGTGAATTTGGGGCGTGTGCTGCAGGTCGATGCCACTGGAGACGACGCCCGACGACGTTGCGTGGCTCAAACTGTTGAGACTGGTCGCGGAGTGGCCACCGTCCTGCAGGTGGTAGATGCTGGCGGTCGTCTGGGGCTGCAGGTAGTGGCGGCCGTGCGTCGGACTCGGATGGGCCGTTATTTGTTGACTCCCGATCGGACTGTGGTCTTCACTGATAGGTTACCACCGTTCGATAGAATATACACACGCACATCCAGAGAGTGAGTAAACGAGAAAGAGATGAAGGAAGTTGGATACTCAGAAAAGGAAAATACGAGGAAAGATATGAAAGAAGGACGTAACGAAGCAAACCTAAGTGACAAGCGTTACTTACTCGAACAGTATCCAAATGATGTAGTAGCATAAGCAAACTCCCAGAGACAGAACCATTACGAGGGCAAACACCAAACCCCAAGGGAAAGCTCGCTGATCTAACGGTCCATCTTCCCAGTACCGTTCACAGGTCAGATACCAGCAAACTGCTCGATTCAACTCTTCCTCCATACTTTTAAAGTCCTCCAAGGACAGCTGCACCAGCAGACCAACGATGCAGTCTCGCACCATAATTTCACATCGTGTCTTTAGCTGGTCAAGTTCTTCACTCTTGCAGTTTGCTTTCATCCGTTGCATCTCCGACAGCCGTTGCTGCTTCCGGTCAACGGGTGGAAGTGACGAATCAACCAGATTCTGATCACACTGCGACGTCGTATTGCTGTCGCTGTCGTCCTCGTCGTCAATGTCGTCCTCATCTTCATCGTCCTCGTCGTCGTCATCTTCCACCAAGTTATCATTGGAGTCTGTAACGAAAAATCTTTATTAACCATCAACAAGCCATCACCCATCAAAACCCCATCCCCACCTTCAGCATCGGTTCGTTTCCCGCCCTCGCCCTTCCTCTGCTCGGACACATCACAGTTGGACGGGGCCTTCGCCGCGCTGAGTGACGAACTCATCGGCTTCCGGTCGTTCAGGATGTCGTTCTTGATGGTTTGGAGTATTTTTGGAAGCAACGATTTCCGCACCGGCACCTTGGCCAGATCGCGCGGACCGGACGTGGTCAGCGCCGTTCGGTAGGCCGTCGATTCGCTCCACACCTCGATGTCGGTGGACATCATGTTCGGGTCGACGCCGAACGACAGCGTGGCGTCCTTGGCGATCAGCACCTCGCACCGCATCATGTCGCAGTAGTCGGCCAGGCAGATGGCGTCCTCCGCCATGTTGATGTTCCCCTTGTGGCGGTGCTCAAAGTGCATGTCCAGGTGCTTCTCCTCGAAGAAACTCTTACCACAGAAGCCGCACGTCCACTGGCTCGGTCGGTGCTGCTTTTTGGCGGTTTGCTGCGGGCCGAAAATGTCCCGCAGCGGATGGAACGGACACTCGAGCGGCAGTTTGACCTGGTACTTTTCCAGGATCGGCAGCCATTTCGACTGGACTATCTTGCGCACCACGCGGGAGCTGTCCCGCGAGCAGGATATCTTGAACACGCTCGGACCGGGCCATGGTATGATCGACAGGAAGCAGATTACTATCACCTGGGGAAGGAGGAAACGAGTGTTCGAAATGAATCATTTTGAAAAAAATTGAAGTATTTTATTTACAGATTACAATTTTATGAGGAGACCATCCATGAACCACGTAAACACTTTTTTGGAACTCAACCCACTTCAACGAATCATCTCTACGGTAAACTTTACAAAGTAAGCCTGGTCGCTTCAACGTTTGTGATGTTTCAATGCAAAAAAAATCGACAACGGAGTTACCCCCTGATTCGATTCTTTAGACAAAAATAAGTGCCTGTGCTAATTTTGAGCAAAATCGGTCAAGGGTTAAGGGTAGCTTTTTATCGTTGAAGTCGGTGAAAAAAATCATTTCATACAAAAATGTCTTCTTTAAATCGTTAATAACTCGTCAGGGTTGGCTCGGATCGTTTTGCGGTCTTCGACAAAGTTGTTTGTCATAAACTTTTACATAAGTATCTCACCCTTGAAAATGATCCGACACATTTAACGCCACCTTTAGCGGAATTTTGAATTTTTTGCTTTTCCCCATACATTTTTCCAAATTTTCCCATACAAACTTCAACGATAAAAAGCGACCCTTAACCGATTTGGCTCAAAATTAGCTCAGGCACTTTTTTACCTAAAGAATCGAGTCATGGGAAATCTCTTACAATTTAAAAAAAACATTTTTTCTTTCGAAGTCACCGTACTTTGCACCCTTAGGATGAACAGCTTGTTAAAATTTTGGAAAAGTCCTTTTCGATTGCAAGTTTGATCTTGCATCTAGAACTGATCTTTTAAAATAATAAGGCAAGTGCCACTTAATATCAAGGCTTTTGAATAGTTTTTTTAACGGTGCCGAGGGACCAAAACATTAAATAAAATTTGCAATAGCCTGCTTTGGTGTCTTTTCCTGCCTAAAAAAAGTAAATAAATTCAATTCAAATTCAAATAAAAATGTTAATACTCTATAAAAAATCAGAACAGTTTCAATATTTTTTTTTTTTCAAACAAAATAGAGTGGTGCAGCACATAGTGCGGAGTCCGAGTTGGCGGGAATTGCCAAATCACTTTATTTTTAAATTTATTAGATTTAAAATTAGTCTTTTAACTTGAAGATTTATACAGTCCACACTCGATTATCCGAAGCCTCGATTATCCGAAGTTTCGACTATCCGAAGGTTTGTATGTGACTTCGAATAATGGAATCATGGCCAATTTTTTTTTATTTTCTTACTTTTAACATCAAATTTGAGTTCTGCGTCATATTTGAATTTTTGATTGGCTTTAAAATTGAAAAAGGCATTTTTTAAATATGTTACCACCGCCATTTTGGCCACCATCTTGGATTTAAGAATTCTAAATCATTTTAGAGTAGTTTATGGGCGCGAACATCAAAAAACAGGACACAACATTATTTTTTTTCTTGATTCGATTATCCGATGTGATTTTTTTTCCGAGGCCTTTGAGTCTGGACTTGACTTAATTCATGTGTTTGTTGAAAATATGACATTGTCAATATAAAGTTAATCTTCAGTAGGATATCCCCTTATAAACAGGAATTCTAGACTTTGTCTCAAGAATAAACTGTTAATTTATAAACAAATTTTCAGACCTGCCATGCTTTATGCTGTGCCGATCTGGACAAGCTGTTGCTTAACCAGGAAGAAAAAACTTCAGAGGATTCAGAACAAAAATCTGAAAATGATTCTGAAACTTCCTCCCTGGTTCAGCACCAGTGAACTTCATCAATTAGCCGAAGTTGACACTTTGGATGTTATGTCCAATAAGATAATTGATGCATTTCGACAAAAATCATTTCAGTCTTCAGCTGCATTGATCCGCTCTTTATATAGTTTTAAAGTTAGTTTTAAGGTATCCCTTTTTTCCTTTTGTACATGTAGGACCTCCTACATTTGAAATCACAGAATAGCGAAAGCTACAATATTTCATGAATAAATGAAAGTTGCTAGTATTTAAAATTGAGGTAAAAAGTCATCGATTGTGATTGGACACTCAATAATATTTTAACTGAATGAATGTACATGGAAAAGAAAATCTGAATTAAAATAAATTAAAAAAAAAAATCTTCAGCAGGAACTAATTTGAATATTTTATTCTCTTTAAAATAAACAAAGCATTAAAATTAAGCCGTTTTTTCTTATCACTTAAAAAGAAATTCTGCAAAGCTTTTGTTGAATTTCACAAAAGTAAAAAAATGCGCCAAGGAGTGGCCAAGGATCCCTGCTTATTTGCAGAAACGTCATCCTGCATATCGATGCCTTTGAGCTCTCTTATGCTAACTAGATAGGAATCTCAGCAAGCTTGGAACATGAGAGCACAGAGGCATCGATATATTTTGCTTTGTTTGGGAGTTTGGCAAACTGTCAAACACAAAAAATGCGAGTTTGGTTGGTTTGTCATTGTCTAATACCTCCTTAAGATTTTTCCTGTATTTTGCCAGCAGCTTTTGGTAGCCTAAGCTTCGGCCATCAGCCAAAGACTATCGCCATCCCTGGCACAAAAGTAAGATAACATTTTTATCTTTATTTTAATTTAAAAAAATCCTCGAGTTTTCACAGTTTTTTTTAATAGTAAGAGAATATTACATTTCCATCAAAGTTTCCACAGTTATTTTTCTCTTGTACAAATCACTTTAGAGAACATCAGCTACGCTCTGCTCCTTCGAGACAGCCTCATCATCTCCGGTGGCGCCACCGACATCATCAGCGGTTTCCGGGGTGGCGAAACTGCCACTGCATACACGGTCGTGATAATCAGTCGTCCCCAGAACGCGACCTGCTGCAGTAAACGGTTGCAGAGCTTTGCCAGCGATGGTGTCATCATCATCATCAGCTCCTGGGACTCTCGAACTGACTCTGACGACGGTATTCTTGGTGCAGTAAACCAAACCACTGGAACCAGTAGATGTTCTGCTCTGGTCAAACTTTGTTCTCGCACGACACTGAACCTCACAACCCGTAACAGTACCGTAGTCGTCGCTTCTAAATTAAATATTTACTGTTTGATGCTTTCGCAAATATGGGTATATGCAAAACACCAGTCGAGTTCTCGCGAACTCGGAAAAAGGGCGCGTTGATAAGCACCGCCAGCTCAGCACGTGAGCAGTTCCGCTTGATTAAAAATGCAAATTTAGTAAATTATACATTTATAGACCAATCCGGACACACAAACCGCCACAGGATGCACAAAACTGCAACCTACCCCAACGGGTTCATTTACCTTCGTCAAAATGAGGACAAAATGTGACTTGATGAAAATGCAACACATGGTCGCGTGATTAAAATTCGTTGCAAAAAATAACCACGTGCGAGAGCGTCCAAGACACGCGCGGACCAAGTCGGAGAACCGGGAAGCGACTGAGGTTTACACGGGTGTTGAAACACTTTTTAAGCCCCTCCGGCCAGACCACAAGAAGTTTTGGATAGAAAAAAAAACCGGGGTTCGTGTCGATTGGTCATTAAAGGAGTCCTGCCGACGACGACGGCGGGGTGTCGGGGTGGTTTGTCGTCGGATTGCACATGATGCATGGGATTATTTCAAGTGGTTGTAGGAGTTTCGAACATGGACCGACCCGTGACGAAATCCATGAGCATCTGAATGGAAATCACCTGCTGAGATTACCTGAAGCAGGTTGGTTTTAGAGGGGAAAATAGAGGATGTTTCAGGGAACGAACATTTGAATAGAAATTTAGGTTATTTAGAAATACAGTCCAGACTCGATTATCCAAAGCCTCGATTATTCGAAGGTTTGTATGGGACTTCGGATAATCGAATCATGCATTTCGTATTTTTTTATTTTCTTACTTTTAACATCAAATTCGAGTTCTGCGATCCCATTTTAATCATATTTTAATGGTTGATTTGCCAAGGCCTTCGGATAATCGAGTCTGGGCAGTACAGCTTTTGATTCATGTTTTGAATATTCGAATTTCTGTTCAGTTCAAAAGTACCAAATGAGTCGTTGTCAAAATCTAACATCCGAAACATTCAAATCCAAACATAATCAAACTGTTAGGAGATAAGCATTCAAAGCACCTCATCATGACTCATCTGCTGTCATAAGGGCATTTGCAGCATAATTGAGGTTACATACAGCTCTGAAAATTGCTTTATTTGAGGTCAAATTTGCAATCTGTTATAGTTCTAAAAAATAAAAATAAAATATAAAAATTGAAATTACAAGCCTAGGATTCAACAGTATTTTTGGCAGAAATAAAGGCAATCAAAGAATGTGCCATCCATTTGTCTTAGAAGGAATTACAGACTTGCACAAATTTGTATTTTCTCAGACTGCTTTAAATGCTCTAAAATCACCAACATGTTAGTCTAAGCTAGTATGGGAATGTAGAAAACTTTAAAAACAATTAGCATCTAAAAATCAAGTACATCTGTTCCGGGTTCCGGACCACCGGGTATAGATGGAAACGAAAAAGCCGACTTTCTTGCTAGAAATGGGTCAGAAGGGCAATTCATTGGCCCAGAACCCTTCTGCGGGGTCTCAAAAAGTGTAATAAAAATGGAGTTTGTAAAATATGAGGAAAAGACGATTCAGTTAAACTGGACGAAAACACAATTATTGAGACAATCTAGGGAGTTCATCACTCCCTCTAATCAAAAATAAAAAAAATACTCAATCTGAACAAGAAATATCTTAATATCTATATCGGGCTTATAACAGGACACTGTCCGTCTAGATATCATTTGAAAAAGCTGGGTCTTAGACAAATAGATATCTGTCGGTTCTGTGACTGTGAAACCGAAACATCAAAACATCTAATACGCGACTGCAGCGCACTATCTGCCAGGCGAAGGCAGATTCTTAACAGGCCTATTTTAAGCCCTAAAGAGATCTGGCAAGAAAACCCAAGTAAGGTGGTTGGTTTCATTTTAGAAATCATACCTGAATGGGGCATACCGCAACGTCAGCCAATGACCGCTACCCTAAATGGTAACGACATCCTGAAGTCTGCGATAATAAAATGGGTATACCGCAATAGATCAAAGTCACGGTCGCAGTGGTCTCAACCCAAAAAAATAGGACTTGAAAGACATCAATCATTTTGAAATGCAACACTAAATTTGCAATCGAAAATGAGATTTTTTTCCAAAAATGTTCAGATTTTTGCAATTTAAAGATACTTGATGCAAAAAATATGTTCGAAAAGCTCAGGAAATTTTCAAAAAGCCCCTTTTTGACTTTTTTTTATCGGACTGCAGGTTACTAAGAAACTAAATTGTAGTGAAAAGTTAGTTTTTCTCCGTATCATTTAATTACCTCTCTTTTTCTACTTGCGATATCTTGGAAACTAAATATTAAAACTTTTGAGAAATTTTCTGCTTTTTATTACAAAAATTATTTAGATATATTAGAACTGGAACCACTTATTTTGGTTATTTTCAAATAATGGGCTAGATTTTTAAATTACGTAAACTTTATCAAAAAAAATGTCATGTCATTTTCGACGGCAAACATTTTTTTTCGTTTTTTTTCCAAAAAAAAACATTTTTTTTCAAAAAATAATATTTCCGGTTCCAAATTCAGCACTTTCCTGAACACTGCTTAAAAAAATGCCAGTTTTAGTATTCTAAAACTCGTCTAAAACATATCAAAAAAATTAGATAATAAAAAAAACTTATTTTGAAAAATTCAACGCAATTCAAAGTCAATTGAAAAAATCGTTTTTTTTTTCATGTGCCCCCTGATTTATTAAGTCGATTTTAAAGGGTGAAACAAATTGCAACAACCTTAGGAACTTTTTCAGAAAAAATAGTTCTTTAAAAATCCTAAGGTTGTTGCAAATATTTTTAACCTTTTAAGGGTGCACAGCAACCAAGGAAGTTGTTGTCTTCTTATTCAAAAATTGTCAAACTTACGGACCCAATCAGGCAACAATCTGATTGTAAAAGTAGTCAAACTTTGTTGTGATTTATGTTGTAGACAGTACTTTAGGGGTGAATAAAAAAATATATCGATAGGTCTCATAATTCTGAAGACACTTAAATGTATATGTAACAAAAATCTTGGTGCAAAAGCTCTGGTTGATGTGCACCGTTAAAAAGGGCTTAAAAAATAAGGGGGCAAAACATTGTTATTGTTCAAAAAACTTAAAAATTTTAGTACAGTCAGCTGAAATCAATTTAAAATGCATTCCTCTGCCAAATGAATGTTTTTTAACGTGTTCGGGTTTATTCAAAAATCATTTGAATTTGAGTAAATTTCCAATACAGTCCAGACTCGATTATCCGATGTTCGATTATCCATGATTTGTGACTTCTGATAATCGAATCAAGAACACATTTTTTTTCTTGTTTTTAACATCAAATTCGTGTTCTGTGACCACAATTTTAGTCAAATTTGGATAGTTGATTGAGGTTGGGTCATACAAAAATGCTGAAATTTGTATGAGATTGTGTCCCTTTGAGACCCATTGTCACTCCTGATGCCGGTACTCTAAGTTTAACAGTGTTTTATGCTCAAATTTGTATCCGGGCAATCCGTTACAAACAAAAGATTTTAATTCGGTTGGGGTTTCCAGCATGAATTTTTGGTTTATTCAAAAGAAAGCTGAAAATCTGGTAAATTCGGCTCTGGTAATTCGGCTATAAAATCGAAAAAAATCTTCTCGTCTCGTCTCGCTTTTTCTTCGAAAAAAGGTCCAGGAATCAAAATCCATTAAATATTTATAGCGTGTCAAAACAATCATTTCATTGTATGTCTTATAACTCCTTCCCAGTCGCATAAAAATTAAGAACTTGCCCAACAAATGTGCGCCAAAGTTGGCACAATGGGCAACAAAACCGCGGCGAGAAATAATTAATTTCTTCCTGGTGGTGGTTTTTAAACATTTCATTATGACACCACCGCTGCGTTTAGGCCGATAAGAATCTTCCTTTCACTCCCCCTAAATGTAGTCTAGCCCCATCAAACTTTCACCTGAACGCACAACCTGAACACGCAATTTGCTCGGAAAAGGCACGTTCCGTTTTCCGGTGAAACCACCCACCAAGGCACCCATGCCGCCGCGCAAAATAGACCACGCACATTTGCATAAGGAATGAAAAATGACGTCGCTAGAACCATTAAAGGTGGTAGGTAGTACGCAAAAAGGTGCGTTTGCGAGGGCGATGCGAAACAAGGACTTTCGAGGGGCGCATAAAGTGGAAACTATATTGGATCTAAAATCGCGTTTCGTAAAGCGCTTATCCGGCTTTTCCGCTGGCAGGTGCCCCTTAAAGTATGCACCTCACACTGCACGGTTTGCTGTGCCATAATGGTGCGCTCAGCAGCGTTTACCATAATTCATGCAAATATTTAAATTGGTTTGTGGAGCTGCATTGCCTTTTTTTTATGCGGGTTCGGATTTTCCTAGTTTGTTGTTTTTTTGTGGTTATCAAGAGGGCTTCAATTTAGTGGGGAAAATTTTCTTCCGGCGACGTCGAGAAAATGTAACAAAATCACACAGAAAAGGTGGTAGCGAACATGCACCCTTATGATGATGGTGGTGGTGGTTGGTGGAAATTAGGTTACCGGAAAAACGCCGATAATTATATTGCTTTAGATTTTTTGTTTCGTTTTGATAAATTGAAGGTTTGATTTTTGGAGGGGATGCTCGGCTGGAGGGGTGGCATATTATTTATTCTGTTCAACGTTCGTGTCTGGGCGATGATTGCCCTTGAAGGTATCGATTACTTTTCAAGCGTTGGAGAATCTTAAACGAGATAGTGCCAGTGCGTGATAATTTTATGGTTTGATTAGAAATTTGTTAAATCATTTTAGAGAAATTCAAAATTCATCAAAAAAATACTCCTTAGAAATCTCGGTTTTTCACAATGCAATCGTCTTAGTTTTTTGTGCTTGGTATTTAAACAGTCAAGATCCGGCCACAAAAAAGGACATAAATATCACTTAAGTGGTCATAACATGGAACAGAGTTGCCAGTTCTTCAAACTTTTGGAATATGTGGCCACTTATTTTAAAGCTTTTAGCATAATTCAACATATTTAAACCAAAAACCTAACAAAAGTTATCTATATAGAACAACTCACATTCATTGCATTTCCCAGCTGGTAAGAACTTCTTCCACCATCCAACAACTCCAACAAATACCAACGCGCAAAGGTTTCCAACTTTGCCCTTTCCACGTGGTGGTTACTCCAACCGTCAGTAAGGACCAAACAAGGAAGGAAAAAAGAAACACCGGCTATTTCCATCCACACAGGACTGACTGTACTCAAAAGACCAAAAACATCACCGTCATCGGCACCGCAGGCCCGGCCCCGAATCCGCCGCCGACATGCCGACATCATCGCGGTCGGTTCAGACGTCCGCCGTCGTCATCGTATCGTCGCGATTTATACATTCATGACTGGTTCCGATCCAATATCCCCAAATAAAAAAAGAGAGAGCCCAGAAAAAAAAAACATTTCCCATTCCCAGCCACCATCCGTGGGGCCACCTGAAACATTTGTGGTTGACGAATGGTGGTTGGGGAAATCCGACAGTTTTCCTCTCTTTGAAGGCTTTTCAATATTTTTTTCGCGGCCGATGCAATGTTGGTATTTTTTCTTGATTATTATTTTTAATCACTGGTTCTAATTACAAATTTCATTATTAACAATTATTGAGATCACAATTGTTTCTAGAATTAATTGCACATTCTATACTCATGGGATATCCGACTTTTTCATAAGCTCGAAGTTTAGGCACAGACCATTAAACCCAACCTCGCCTCTAGGCGGGCTTCGATCTAAAAGTTTACCAAAAAACCATCTTCAGCCAATTTTTGATGTTTAAAAAGTTGGAAGTTTGACTTGTTTTATGTAACATTGCCACTGTTTTTAAGAATGCATTTTTTTTTCTGGGTCAAGTTTGGTTGTGTTTTTCACTAACATTTCCTATAGTTTTTGTAAAAATAAGGGCAGCGAATGAACAAGAAGGTTAAAGCAGATAGAAATAAATGAATTAACAACAGTTTTAGCTTTGACCCAGACTATGCCTCTACGTTTTTTTGATACAATTTAAATTGAAAAAAAATGAAAAGGAGATGGTAGAACAAGCCAAAAAGAAACATAAAGTAAACAAGAAAAAAGCAAACAAAAATACTAAAAATGGATCCAGAAAAACATAAAACAAGAAAAGTACAGTTTTTCGTAAAACAAAAGTTAATTAAAATTACCACCTGAACACGGGAAATTTAAAAATTCTGGAAAAAATAATTTTCTGAACATTTCGAGATTATCACTAAAAAAGTGATTTTGTGACCAAACCAGCGTAAAAGCAAATTGTAAGAAAATTTTTATTTTCAAGATGAAATACTTTTTTTGGAATTATGAGAAATAATACCTTATAATTTTTTTTTTACTTTGATTGCAAATTTGGCTCATCTTTATTTTTGTTTCAATAAACCGTCAGCAGGAGTGACATTGAGTTGGGAGTGGTGAAATTGGGTCTTACAGATTTTCAGAATTAATGTCCCATGTCATATTAATGACTTTCCTTGATGTTGACGTTCTTCTAAAAGTCAAAATGCGTAAACTTCTTCAATTTACTAAAAACCCGTAGTGGTTGGTCTATATTTCGTATGGAATTTTTTGGTATGTGATCCTTTTGAACATTTGTTTTATCATCTCTAAAAATTATATTTTAAATTTTATGGACGAATGAATGATTAAAAGTGGCTTCTATGTTAGTTTGGAAATGCAAAATTTCATGTAGGGTTACACAAACAACTCTGTTAAGTATAAAGTACAGGTTCATATTTAAAAACTCCACAGTAAAAATCCACAGTAAAAAAATATTGTTATTTTTTTTAAGTCAAATAAAGTTAGCGTATTTTTTCTAAACCAGTTTTAATACGCATATGCTCGTTTTTAACGGCTAAAACGGTGAAATGATGAAGCGACTGATTGTAATTTCAATTTCTTTTTTTTTTTGCCTCGTTCTTTCATATTTTTTTTCAAATCAAAAGAGCAGATATTTTTTTTCAATTGAAAATTGATTCAATAGTTTCCGAGATAATGCGAGTTGAAAAATGACTAATAAAATGTCACAGAGAAAAACTTTAGGAAGCTGCACTCAAAGTCCAAAATATCCTTTTTGCGAGTTAACCCGTCGTCACCCTGGATATCATGGCTTTCTACCTAAGGTACTCGCGATTGAGTGTGTAGTAGTGCGGTTGTCAAAATCGCTATCTCTGACTCTCTCACTCCACTGACATTGACATTGTTTATGTTTTGGTTTTCCTGGCACGGTCCTTTGTTCTTTTGTTATTGTTTTGGTTTTAGTGGCACGGAGTCATGCACTCACACTAATGCAAAGCAAGATGACGAGTGATATACAGCCTTGCCTGGATATGTTCTGATTTTGACATACCCTTTTGAAAAGGGTGACGACGAGTGAACTTGAAAAAAATGTGGAAAGTATCCATTTTGGAGGAAAAAGGAAGTGCTCCATTTCGATTGCAAATTTTATTTTACATTTAAAAATAATTTTTCAAATTTTGCTTCCCAATTTTTTTTTCAAAGACCAAAATTTCAAATCATGGTATCGATTTAAATCCCAAAATAATGTTCCCTGACTTTTCCAGATCAAAATAAAATTTCAGGATATTCCAGGATTTCCCTGACTCTTCCAGATATCGACTTGATGTTTAATCATAACTCCGTTACCAGATTTTGCACCATCCTAAACTATCACAAAATATACCTTTTGTAATCTCCAAAAATTTATTGTGAATTTAACTTTAAGTAATAAGGTCATATAAACAAACTAAAACGTAAACCGGGGTGACTTTGATAGTATTGATCGGTTTGATCTTTTTCGCAAAATGAAAGGTAAAAATTAAAAAAATACGTACAAAATGATATGGAATCATACTGCCGGTAGTAGAAAATTGTTCAATGTACTTCAAGAAGAAGCTTTCCTAAAATGTTAAAAGGTTGATGAATAGCATCAAAGTTAATGATTTTGAATCTGAAAACGGAATGTATTTTTGGATTCTTTTGACAATTTTCCACTAGAAAAATATACATTTAGTTTGCTAACATTAAATTTTATGGGGTTTTAAAACACAATACGCAAAAATCTTCAATTAATAGCTATTTTCCGTACCGTCAACTGGGGTGAATCGGGACTACAGTCTGAATAGGGACAACACGTTTAAGAGCACTTAACAGCTTCACATTTGGAAATGAATGAACACATTTTGTTGCTCTGAATCTGGTCTAACCGAAGTCGCTTAAAAATATCAAAATATTAGGCAATATTGCTGTCCCAATTCGCCCCATGTGTCCCGATTCGCACCAGAAGACGGTAGAACAAGTTTCATATAAAATGTAAAAACTTTTGATCCATGCTTTAAATTTAGTTTGAAATGCAATATAAATCGATTTTATATACAAAACCAGTTTAGGCAAAATTTTGATTCCGATCGTAGTAATCGGTGCGTGCGGGCGCGAAAAGTTTTTGCTGCGTCATGTTTTTTCTTCGATTCAAAATTCTAAAATTTTTCTGATAATTTTTATTTTGTTATTACAAATCAGTGAATTTACGGAAATTCCTTTCTTCGTTCCGGTGGCCATCCATACCGGTAGTGGCAATAAGAAATGTTTGGTAGTTTCGGTGAAATTTTTAAATTGTGACTCACGGTTGTCGTCAGCGGAAAGGAAGAGACAGCGGAAAATGTGAAATATACAAAGTGACCATCGGCGAAGGCATTTCGTGGTTCTTACTTGATCCTGCCCGAATCCAGTGAACAACTGCTTGAGGAATGTTTTCAGCAGTCCCATTCCGAAGAAATGCTTCCCGTTTGATAAGCGCTGAGCACGGCCACGATTCCTACCACCAGAACGAATTGGCCAAGGAATGACCTTCTATCGGGTGCTGTCGGGTGGTTCAACTTGATGCTGTCGATCGTGCAGAACCAGAAGAGCTGCAGGAAATGCATTCCATCTAATTCGAAGATTCAGACGATCAAATGGACTGAAGCCCAAGATTTCTGATTTGGTGAGATCTTTCCTTTTAAATATCAGAAGATTCTTTCATTTACACTGACATACACACATTTCATTTAAGACAATCCACGCCAATATTTCTATCATTTCAAAAGATTGAAGTAATCTGTTGAATATTTCTCTATATTGATGTCTTTTGAGGAGAGTCCAATTTGCTTCTATCCTTATTGAATGTATCTTATTCCTGATATTCTGTTCTTCTTTTGCTCTTCCTACCATCTGTCTCTTTTATGTCCTTGTGAGGGGATCATCGATCCATCCGCATTGACGTACTATCTTTTCATTTTCTTCTTATCTTTCTTCTTTTTTTCATTGTTTTTTCACACTTACTACCAGTCTTTGTGAGGGGATACTGAGCTCGATTTGCTCTCCATCCGCATTGACCTGTTCTCATCTATGATTTTCCTTTTTATTAGTAGTTAGAATCAAAGCCGGGGATCGGGGAGGGAGCATCAGGGCAGTGGACGGTATGCTGTAATGGCGGAGATTGGATGTAGATAGTGGAAGACCAGAACTACGTCACAAGGGGAAAATGGTTTAGTAATTGTACAATTCTTAAGGATTGTCCAATTACTACATCTATTGACCTCTGTCAGTCTCCAGCTGTCTGCCGCGCCCTTTTAAGCCCCCAACAGGGTGCGAGCCCTGTTTTTCAGCTTTGTCAGACTTTTTTCGGAGTTATTGGAGGTTACTGTCGGAAGGAGATTCTCTTCCCCTGAGGACACCGTGAGTGATTTTGCTCGTTCGCGTCCAACCACCCCCTTTTGGCCCTAATTCTAGGCAACCGCTACATAGGTCATCCTTGTGGCCCTGTTGGTTATCACATCAAATCAAATCAAATCAAAAAACCAGTTTAGGCAAAATTCTGAATTTGCACAATTTTACCTTAAAATTTATATGAATATAAAATAACATATAAGTGAACTCATGCAGTTAACTAAATAGAAATATTGATATCTTTTTATTTAAAACTATTGTAGCAAATGTAGTGATGATCCATTTGACGTTAAAATAAAATTCGAGCACTTTAAATCTGATTTTAACAAGAAAAACCGGGAAATAAAAATAAGAACTATTAATGCAACTATATTTTTAAACACTATTGAAAAAACCTTGTGACCTGCGCCAGTACATGTTTTAGAAATAATGAAAAAAATGATAATGGCCTGAAAAGTCCTTATCCATAACCTATAACTCCACCGAAGACTTCGTATTCTGATAATCCCTTCTCAAGATACAGATTTCGATTGTTTGCCATTTTTTATGACCAGCCCGCAAAATTGTATGGAGCTTTGTTTTGTAGATACAGTTCTATCAAAAAATCAATCATCCAAACATTCAAAAGGCAAAATTCAGCATACTCTGAACTCTAAAAACGGCACATAATTCACCCCATCTCGCCCCGCCGGAAACTCCTCGAAACCACACCGCCAGCGACGACGTCGGAAGGAAAGGAGTATGAGCGCATAAAAATCAACTCAGAGCAGGCAGGTACCCAAGTAACCGCGAGGCACTAAATAGCGGCATTAAATCAGCATTATATTGGCATTTAATACCAGCAAATAATGCTTCAAAACATTAAATCAGCACTTTTCCCTTGAGAAATATTTCAAGTGGCGCACAGTGATGCCGTTTTAATGCCTCACCGAAAGCTCGAACAAAAAACTGCTTTATCGACGTCAAGGCTGGGGGAAAAAAAAGGACAGCTAGCTGCTCCACACACTTGGTGGTGGGCATCCTTTGTTTTTTTTTTTCTCCTGTTGCATTTCATGTGTGAGTGTGACACTTTGATGTTATTCTTGCATTTTTCTCGTCGATCTCCAGGATGCGCGCCAGCCAACTGATGTATTCTGAAATGAGTGTTTGTTTTGAAAGTTTTAATCGATGTGGTTGATGCATCGAACATTAAGGAAGACTTTCTTTCTGCTGTTTCGAGTTTCTGGTTCATGAGAAAAACCCGTTGTCATTTTGTTGGACGAAAATTATTGACGAGTCACTCAGCAAATTGCGGCCATCCAGTCAAGTACAGTACAATCAATTACGGAAGGCTTGGGGTTAATAGGGACAAGTAATGGCTAACGGCTAACGTAAACTGTTATTCCAAGGAGTGCTTGGTCCACGGTTGGCAAAATTTCACAAAGTGTATCAGACTTCCGGAAAGCAGCTTTTTGCTTGCGAGAAAAGTCATTCAATTTACCAGAGAACTTTTGATAACGTCCTTTGTGCTATAGGCATATGTTTTGAAAAATTTGGCTTAATTACAGGCTGCAGTTTTCCACAAAAAAAATAAACAAAAAAACACTTCAGTCAGCGGGATTTGAACCCAGTTCACGCAAAAATAAAACTGTTGCACACTGGGGGTAATGCGCCTTAGCCCGCACGCTTATTGGAACAGTATAACGGGAGAAGGATAAAAGTCAATAAGAGCGTGACTGGCTGAAATGTTTCCCGTATGGATGGGTTACTTTGTTGATAAACATCGAGAAATGCTTTGAAGCACATTTTCAAGGTCGTAAATGGTGATTTAATGCCAGTTGTAATGCTGCAAAGTTTTGGTACTTTGAGGCATTCGCAAAGCTTATTTACTACTTCAAAGCATTCGAGTGCTGATTTAGTACTGAATAAATACTTCAATTTAGTGCTTGTGGTTACTTGGGTAGGCCTACCCAAGTAACCACAAGCACTAAATTGAAGTATTTATTCAGTACTAAATCAGCACTCGAATGCTTTGAAGTAGTAAATAAGCTTTGCGAATGCCTCAAAGTACCAAAACTTTGCAGCATTACAACTGGCATTAAATCACCATTTACGACCTTGAAAATGTGCTTCAAAGCATTTCTCGATGTTTATCAACAAAGTAACCCATCCATACGGGAAACATTTCAGCCAGTCACGCTCTTATTGACTTTTATCCTTCTCCCGTTATACTGTTCCAATAAGCGTGCGGGCTAAGGCGCATTACCCCCAGTGTGCAACAGTTTTATTTTTGCGTGAACTGGGTTCAAATCCCGCTGACTGAAGTGTTTTTTTGTTTATTTTTTTTGTGGAAAACTGCAGCCTGTAATTAAGCCAAATTTTTCAAAACATATGCCTATAGCACAAAGGACGTTATCAAAAGTTCTCTGGTAAATTGAATGACTTTTCTCGCAAGCAAAAAGCTGCTTTCCGGAAGTCTGATACACTTTGTGAAATTTTGCCAACCGTGGACCAAGCACTCCTTGGAATAACAGTTTACGTTAGCCGTTAGCCATTACTTGTCCCTATTAACCCCAAGCCTTCCGTAATTGATTGTACTGTACTTGACTGGATGGCCGCAATTTGCTGAGTGACTCGTCAATAATTTTCGTCCAACAAAATGACAACGGGTTTTTCTCATGAACCAGAAACTCGAAACAGCAGAAAGAAAGTCTTCCTTAATGTTCGATGCATCAACCACATCGATTAAAACTTTCAAAACAAACACTCATTTCAGAAGACATCAGTTGGCTGGCGCGCATCCTGGAGATCGACGAGAAAAATGCAAGAATAACATCAAAGTGTCACACTCACACATGAAATGCAACAGGAGAAAAAAAAAAACAAAGGATGCCCACCACCAAGTGTGTGGAGCAGCTAGCTGTCCTTTTTTTTCCCCCAGCCTTGACGTCGATAAAGCAGTTTTTTGTTCGAGCTTTCGGTGAGGCATTAAAACGGCATCACTGTGCGCCACTTGAAATATTTCTCAAGGGAAAAGTGCTGATTTAATGTTTTGAAGCATTATTTGCTGGTATTAAATGCCAATATAATGCTGATTTAATGCCGCTATTTAGTGCCTCGCGGTTACTTGGGTACTGCTCACCAAGAGCCGGTCCAACTCTGCCCAGAACGAAAGCCCAACCAACTCCTTCGCTGAACTGCGGAACTGCGAGGGTGGTGGTGGTGGGATGGGATTGTGTGTTGTATTCGCGAGAGGGCTCACACAGGATGATGACATGAAATCGATTTTTCCTCCCCATCAGCAGCTCGGCGGGTGAGTGTGTGTGCAATAAAAACACACACACGAGAACATTTTTCGCGGCTCAACAACAAGGGTGTGCAAGAGCGGGACGGAACTATCCAGGTCAAAGTGCTGGAAGAATTGTAAACTAAATTATAGATGAAAAGGAATGTTCCGAGGAGGAAGGGGGAAGCCTACATTCGGGCGAATCATTAACCTCGTAGCACTGTTTTGCCTACATCTGGGAGGCTGCTGCCGGCGTTTTGGGCCAAGAAGGCAGATGCGCCGTTTTTGCTGCAATCCGCGCTTGGCAGCCGCTCCACGATGTCTGCAAAGAAGCCACAATGTTGGCCCAGGGCCAGACCTCACACTCGTCGACGCTAGGGCTGCTCCGGTGTTTACGGGATGGCCAGCCTCTGGCCAATTGGGGGAAAAAAACTTTTTTACTTCACGTGAAATTCCAAATGATGTTCCGAGGGCAACAGTTTAACCAAAGTAAACTGTTACGCCTGGTGATAGACTACCTGTGAGAGCATCCGTGATTAATGGGAAAAAGATACACCTCGCACGGACCGACGTGCCAAGTCCTGTGGATTTTCCGGTGTATCGGTGGAGTGGGGACAGAGGAAGACAGCGGAAGGGAAAGAGGCAAGGTGATTCTATACATTGTAAGAAGGTCGATATCCAGAGAAGAGAATGTCCTTTCATGTACGGTTTTCCTCCCCATTCAGGGCAAAGTACCCACCCCAAACCCTGTTCAAACATTTACCTCGATATTAATTGATTTAGTCCACATTCATAATCCACTTTCATATATGCCGGAAGTGAGAAGAATATCCGTAATCCACTGGTTCGAAATTCAGCACACCGCAAAAACCATCCAACACACTTCGTTTCGGATACTCCCGGATCACACTGTTCCAAACGCGAACCGACCGTAACTCAACCACGAAAATCACTACTTTTCACGGCACTTGTAGGAACGAAAAGATGAAAAAATCCAATAAGAAGTATTCGCCGATAGATGGAGTTGGGGGGTCAGGGAACGAGAAACTATGCACCAGAAAAGCGCCCGAAAGTATGCTACCTGCTCTGGCTGTGGTGTACCAGTCAAAGTCCTGGTTCGTAGTGTTACTGGCCCGCGCGCAAGGTTGTAGTTTCGTCGAGAGTTTACAACTTGAGGGGTGAGTTGGTGTGTGTGTGTGTGCCAGGACGAAGGATGTCCTTTTCTGGAGGGTTGTTACGAAGCATGGCCGGAAACGTGAGAAAGCCAAATGGGATTTAAATGGGCGGTTGCATACTTTTAGGATTTTTCTCTGTAAGACACTTTAACATCAAAGAGAGAGGATAAATAATAACTGTTAAAACCGTAAATTACAGTCCCGAACTGTAGTCTGTATATAGGACCAGGAGTCGGACTCGTTGAATTCTTCGAAGTCGTAGTTGGAGTCGCCGGATCTTCATATCGCTGTCGTGCTAACTTGTCGTACGTGCATTTTGGGGCCAAATTGAGTTAAGAACGCCATTTTATTGACACAGCCTGAAAATTGATGTAAGTGCGACAACTGGCCAAAGGGATTTCAGGTCAGAACGCTTTTGACGCAAGTACAAGTTAGACTACCGTAAACATTTGTAATTATAACTCGGGACTCCAGCAACCAACTTCAACCAAACTTCTTGACAATGCACAGAATGGTCAGCCAAACAAATCGTGTTTGATATTGTTTACATTGCATGCTTTTGTTTTTGTTTATTCAAGGTCAAACATTAAAACGCGTTTCGGAACGTCAAAAAGCGACGTACGACAAGATAGCACGGCAGCATCGATTTGTTAGAACAAATCAGGGGGGCGACATCTATATCTCACTACAGGCAGCTCGCCCGTAGCCAACACAAGCTGTCAACTTCGGCACCAGAACAAAAGGGAAATGTCAACTTCGGCTCCAGCACAAAAGAACAGCTGTTCGTTAAGGAACCAAAACAAAGCAACTGCGCACTGTAAAAAAAAGTACAAAAACTGCAGGCGTAAAATGGAAATAAAGTAATTATTGTTTTTATGTAAAGTTTTACCACAATGTACGTTTTGAAGTTAGTGTATGTTTGTGAGGTGATTTTTATCAATTTATTTGCAAAATAAACTACTAAAGTTGAGATAATTAAGCACACATCGGGCCGATGACCGCATTTAAAGTTGTACTTTTATCACATGAAACGTTTAACTTAACTACTGTGTAATTTGACTTTTACTACAGTAATTCTTATAACAAAAATTGAATTATTTATAAAATAAATATTTTTGTTTTCACTGTGCGCAGTTTGCGCGCGTTATCAATCTCAATCACCTAAGATGGCGGCCTTTAGCATCCCCCTGGAACAAATCAACAATAAATTGAAGACTTCATGACTAGCAAAAACGTCCCATTCAAACCGACCCAAAATCCATCTCCACTGTGTTCGTCTTTCCAGCGAGGCACACTGCGCCAGACACGTTTCAGCGTGTTCACGTTGGTAGCAGCAAACCGATCCAAGCAGGCAAAACAACAAACCATTTCAACCAATCAGAAACGCCCACGATGACAGGAGACAGGAGAAACGTCAGATTGACTGGACTGTCGGCGAATCTGTACAGGGTTCTGATTACGGGACACGAAGCTACTTTTAACTGGGTGGAACATTTTGCGAAAAGCTCGTGAAAATTGTAGGCTAAAATCAGATGTATCTTCTGTAGAGACGGGTTAGAACACGGTCGTCGGTATTTAGAGTTCGCGGGTAGTAGTTTTAATTAGGGGGGCAGTCAATCCGAACAAAGAAAGCGAAATGAAGGCGTTTGGCGTGTGGAACATTGTTCTGCTTCAGCTGGCATTGGTCCTGCTGGTTCAGGAAGTTTCGGCCGGTAGAGATTTTTACAAAATTTTGAACATCCGAAAGTCTGCCAACAAGAACGAGATCAAGAAGGCATACCGGTAAGTATCGTTGATGGTTATTAGTAGAAATGTTGGAATTGAGGTTTTAAGATTTTGACTTTTGATTGAAAAAAAGTTTCGATTTCATTAGAATGGAATTTTAAGTAAAAAAATCAATTAAATTAAATCTGAATTTAGGAACAATAAACATGTTACCTTAATTTGTCTCGGGGAAAACCTCAAGAACATAAACATAGCACCAATACATACACACATGGATTCAAGTAGCTCTGCTAAAACAAGGTGTATTGAATACAAAGCAATACTCTTTGGTTGAGAGAATTCAAACAAAATTCAATACGATATGTTTGTTCTATTACGGACTTCATTTTTCTTATACTAACCGTGGTAAATTCGATGCAAATGTATCGAAAATTAATTACACTGTCACGGTTTCCACTTCCATATCTTACCCACCACATCATTTTCAAATGCATCAAAATCTAAAGATAACAGGCTCAAATTTGTTCTTTATTTGTGGGTTCGTCCAGTTACCGTTTTAAGATAGTTAGGACAACCCCCCTGAACGGTTTTTTTTCTGAATGTTTTTGTTAACGAGAGGTTGTCTTCGTGGGTCCGTTTTCCCGATTGACTCGAAGGTTGTACCGCGGGAACGAATGATCTTTTGTGGTGTGATATTGCAGAGATTGCGTAAAATGTTAAGTCTTGTTTATTTATCGTTGTTTTCAGATATTATCAATCTCTGAAGCAGCAACATCAACAATTCCTCCTGTGTTAGCACTTTTTTTTTGCTGGTAACCAGTGGTGAAAATCTCGTCAAACCTTTTGATTGCCATCAGAAGTGAAAGGCATTCACTTTGGAGATGTAACTAATAATCACTCTGGTTTTACTCATTTAATATAATTACAGTAAATTCCTGGGACTTAGACCAGTAGCCAACGTAAATATTTCTTTTTGACCTGAAGGCTTTTGTTTGTTTATATCTTGACTTTTTTTTGATAAGGTCCTATAAACAAATGTAAACATTGAGTGTATCCCGCTTACTCCGATGGACTTTGACATAAGGTGTGAAAGGGATACACTCAATGTTTACATTTGTTTATAGGACCTTATCAAAAAAAAGTCAAGATATGTATCATATAGATGTACGTCTATCTGTCCTGTCAAAGTCTCATAGCGTCCAGGCATACTGTTGAGAACCTACGCATTACAAGATTTTCAAGGAGTTTAAAAATTCCACTGCCAACGAGATTAGAATGTATGCGAGGTTAAACTTACATTGAAGCTTATAGCTAGTGCAGAGAATGTTAACCTGTGGTATATGTTTGTAAAATTTTCCAAAAATTAAATTAAATAATTTGAAAAATAGTTGTCAAGATTACATAAACATATTCTCCACAGGAAACTAGCGAAGGAGCTCCACCCGGACAAGAACAAGGACGATCCGGACGCGGCGGAAAAGTTCCAGGACCTGGGCGCGGCCTACGAGGTCCTGGCCGACGATGACAAACGCAAGCTGTACGACCGGTGCGGCGAGGAGTGCGTCAAGAAGGAGGGCATGATGGACAACACGGATCCGTTTGCGCACTTTTTCGGCGACTTTGGGTTCGGCTTCGGCGGCCAGGAACAGCGGGAAACGCCCCGGGGCGCGAACATCGTGATGGATTTGTTCGTGACGCTCGAGGAGCTGTACAACGGAAACTTTGTGGAAATTACGCGCAACAAGCCGGTGATGAAGTCCGCGTCGGGCACGCGGAAGTGCAACTGCCGGCAGGAGATGGTCACGCGGAACTTGGGTCCGGGCCGGTTCCAGATGATGCAGCAGACGGTGTGCGACGAGTGTCCGAACGTGAAGTTGGTGAACGAGGAACGCACGATCGAGATCGAAATCGAGCAGGGCATGGAGGACGGACAGGAAACGAAGTTCTCTGGGGAAGGTGAGCCGCACATCGATGGCGAGCCGGGAGATTTGGTGCTGAAGATCCGGACGGTGCCGCACCAGAGATTTGAACGGCGGGGCGATGATCTGTACACGAACGTGACGATCAGTTTGCAGGTTGGTATTAGATGAACTTGGTAAAAATCTTTGAAATTCAGCGTCTCATTTCTTCGTGAAGGATGCCCTGGTTGGCTTCACGCTGGACATTGACCACCTGGACGGCCACAAGGTGCCGATTACGCGGGAGAAGGTGACCTGGCCGGGCGCCCGAATCCGCAAGAACGGCGAAGGAATGCCAAACTACGAGAACAACAACCTGCGGGGTACGCTGTACATTACGTTCGACGTGGAGTTCCCCAAGACGCAGCTCGGCGATACGGAGAAAGAAGGTTTGTTGACTCGACTTAAAAAATCAATCAAAAATCAATAAATCAATATTTTATTTGCAGACATCAAAAACCTGCTCAACCAGGCGTCCGTCAATCGGGTGTACAACGGGCTACGATTCTCGTAAGCGCCCGCGGACGGGTAGCGGACGCCACGTGGCACGTGGTCGTCACCGAACAAGAAGACTTTAGGAACACTTTTTTTTTGAAATCCTAGTATAAACAAACAATTAACACGGTCGAGACGGGACCCACTTAGCTGAACTTGATCCTAATTTATTGACACAAATTGGCACCGGATGCGGTCATCGAACGGTCGGTGTCGATGCTCAGATGGAGGCTTCTGCCTCATTAAATTACTATGTAGACACGTCCAATAAAAGCACAGTTGAGCGAACTATTCACCGGGAATATGCACTTTGGTTAGCGATTTAATTAGCGTTCAATCCATAGACAAGTAAAGTTATACATTCGTAGCTAACAGTTTTGTTCTGTGGCTGAATAACTTCTTTGTAAATACGTGCTTTAGACTAAAGAAATCTGAAGATAACGAAATACATCATATGAAATTTTGAAGTGAGATAAGTGTGTGTTTTATTGCTTGCAAAACAAGCCTTTATTATCACTATTCCTAACACTTAACACTTGTAGCCAGGGTTTACAGGTCTGCAGAGTAAAAAATCTGGCAAAAAATCTAGAAAAAATCTGGCAAGCCACTTTTCTCAAAGTAATAACTAATTTTTTGTTCAAAAACTGTGTATTTTCACTTTTTATACATTATGGCTTAACAAAATAAACAAAATACGTCAATAAAACAATGTGAGGAAGAAATAGAAAATTATTTTTTCTACTTGGCGCTCAAATTATCTGGCAACCTGGCACCCCTGCTTGTAGCCCCAACGGGGTCAAAAAAGTTGGAAATGCATTTTCACCGGCTCATACTGCCGTTCTACGCATAATTGTCCCATGTCATTTTTGGTCGATTCTGACTTTTTGACATTTTTAGGTTTAGTTTGACGTTTACTTTTCGAAAAACTCATAAAATCTTGTATTTTGTTAGGAAACTCATTAAAAACAACACCAAGTCTGTTTGTCCCATCGTTGAACTTCTACGCATAATTGTCCCACCAAGTATTTTCGCTCCCGGAATCATTCGTTTTACAAAGCATTGTGTCTTGTTTACCTTTTGTAAAGCAAGAAAATAACAAAAAAGAGTGATACACTGCTAACTGGGGCGATCAGGGACATATGGGGTGAATATGGACCCACGGGACAATTATGCGTAGAAACACAAAAAAACGGGCAAAAAATTTCAATCGCATTTTTCTCAGTTGCACTTTTTTGAACATGGGACAACTATGCGTAGAACGGCAGCATACAACCCTTGGAAAAAAAGTTGGAAATGCCTTTTTTATTATAACTTAAGGTAGACGAATCTGTGTTGGTCCTACCTTGTTGGAGGTGATTCTTGACATTTTTCCGGATCGAATGCAACAAGAATCATCCAAATCGGATGAGTTTTCGCCGAGATACAGCCGGTTGAAGTTGCATTTCCAACTTTGTTGACCCCCTAGGTGCTTCGCGTAAGTTCTGACCCCGTTGGTGCTACAAGTGTTAAGGTTGTTTAAAAAGTCGTTCTCCGAAATGGCCTTGCTTGTTACAGAAAAAAAACAAACCCACTGCAGTCGACTCTCGTCTCGATATCAATATTGCTCAAAATGTCAATAAATTTGTCAGTCCCTTTAAGTAGCATGCTTTGATTTTTCGTTCTATAATTCGATACCTCCCGGTCCCTTTAATATCGACAACGAGAGAGTCCACTGTACCATCTGTCACTTTGACAGATAGTTTACTGAAATTTAGTTGTCAAAACAACTTAAATTTCAGCAAAAGAAAAGTCAAATAATTTGCTGAAAATTCAGTAATTTTTTTGTCAGTTTGATATTTAGATCATTTGCTGAAGATTCAGCAATCGTTACTGGTATTTCCGTTATCGAAATTATATTTTGCTTGTCATTAAAAATGTTTCCAGTACTGTTTTTGATATATTTATTTCATCAATCCTTCAAACCTAAATAAAAACAGGTGGTTGGCATCGAGTTATTTATTATTCAAAATTTTGCTTTCCTTTATTTCTAAAGATCACCCTACAAAATTAAAAGACACAACATATTTGAAAGAGGATTTCCTCTCGGCAGCATTCAAACAATAAATCATAAGTGACATTTCAGTTTGACAGATATGCAGTTACTGTTTTTTTCAGCAATGTTTTTGTTCATTGCCGAATTTCAGCAAAAGTGATGATTACTAAATCGCATTCGGTTATTTATTTTACTGAAATGGAAATCAAAAATTTGCTGTGTAAGAAGGTATTTACTAATCGATTTGGTGTCTTCGGCGAAGTTAGGACTTTTCACGGACACACGGAAAAATCGATTTTTTATTCAACTTTTTATGATTAAAAGTTAACGAAAAAAATCCGTATTTTTTTATTTTCGGCATTTTTTATATGTATAGAAACATTTTCAGGGGTTTTCTTCTTTCAAGAAGTATTTTGAAAATGCAAAAAAAGAAGAAATCGAAAATGTATACCTGAAAGTAACTATAACAAGTAAATGGTACGTTATATCTCAAGAATAGTAAAGAACCTTTCGATTGAATGTTCAATACAAAATGATTTTCGCTTTACAAAATGATTTTCGAAAATTTTAAAATTTCATATTTTGGGAAATTATCTATCAGTGGTAAAAAGTTGAATAACAAATCAGATTTTTTTCTGTGTACCTATTTTTCCAAAAAGTCCTCCTACAACCTACAACTTTGCCGAAGACACCAAATCGATCACAAAATCCCTTCTCAAGATACAGAATTTCATACACTTTGTATGACCTGCTCTCAAAATGGCATGAAAAAAACCAATGATGCAAAATTGCTTCAATTAACATTTGACATGCATTGTAAAAGTTTCATTAAAATAAAAAAATGAAAACTTTAAAAACCGCGAAAATACCTGCAAAATCGTAGAGAACTACCCATTAGTAGAATCATTGATATCTCAATAATAAGTTGTTTGATTAAGCTATCTTGAAACAATTTTTAATATGTTTTTCACCTTTGTGATGTCTTAAATATATCTAATTATATGTTTAATTTACACAGAAAAAAAAATGATGGTAATATTCATCAGGAAATGGTGACAGATTTTGTGGCAAAATAAATGATAAATTTTACCTTAGAAAATGATGAATTTTCATCAGTTTCTGATGAATATTCATCAGGTTCACATTTTTAAACATTTTTTGAGTAATATTACTCAAAAAATGAGTAATATTCAACCAACCAAATTTTCAACATTCCAAAATTCAACTTTTTTTTGCTGTGTATGTTAACGATCTTTTTTTTAATGAAAGATATCACCTGTGTGTTAAAACGATTAATTCGTCACAAGGAATGCCCATTATTTTAAACCTAACAATTTAAGCACCGGTACCAAGCCCCCTCTCGAGTGCAACAAATCTTTCTAATGGCTGCACATAAATTTCATTTCCACCCTTATATCTTCCTGGCGTCATAGCGGGGCACAAGTGTTACACACTGCTCACAGAAAAAAAAAAGTTGAATTTTGGAATGTTGAAAATATGGTAGGTTGAATATTACCTCTTTATTTGTGTAATATTACATAAAAAATGTGTAAAAATGTGAACCTGATGAATATTCATCAAAAACTGATGAAAATTCATCATTTTCTGGGGTAAAATTTATCATTTATTTTGCCACAAAATCTGTCACCATTTCCTGATGAATATTACCATCATTTTTTTTTTCTGTGCTCGTTCGACGTTTTGTGATGAAAGGAGCGCAAAAATGTTCAAACTCCTTCACAACACCGCATCATGCAGGACCCACTTGTACACTTCAAACACACACACTCATACACAAAACCAACAACCACTTTTCCTTGAACCCTGGCAACGCGAACGATGCCTCTTCATACCTCCCAAAAACGAAAACATTGCATTTTCCTCCCTCGTTCCCACCTTTGAGAGTGCATCCTTCTCGGCGCGAGGTTAAGAACATCCTTTGCTGATAAGAGACCGAGCCACGTAGACCAGTGGTAACGCTTCCGCCTCGTAAGCGGTAGATCGGGGTTCAAATCCCGGCTCGGACCAACACAACTGGTGAACTTTTCCCTTCTGGAATCGATTGCTTAGTAAAGGGAAGGTAGTGTATCGTCACAAACTGAACCTTATCACGACACCTTAGGGAGGCGACCTATGGAATGTTAACATTAACCGTAACATGTTAACATTAAGTTGAGAATGAAACTGCCACTGAATCCGCTTTGTAAATGCCGGCCCCGATACTCTTCAAGGGTGTTCCCCTCAGGAACTGGGAAAGATTTACTTTTTTTTTTTTTGCTGATAAGAACCTGAGAGAGAGAACATTTTGCTCTCTTTGCTCGCTTGCGGTGTGGTTTCCATAGCAATAACTGGAGACGCTCTCTCGGAGCTTTTCCGGTCGGAGCGCAGAATCCGGTATTGTTCTCTAGAAAATGGGATCCTTCATCCGCTCTGGAGCATTAAAAATTCAGAAGAAAAATCTTGACAAAATCCTTATAAATTGTATTTCCTTCGCAATATTTTTAACTGAAAACAAAATAAAGAGAGAAGTTTAATCACTAATTACTTAGTATATTTCTTATTTATTATACAGATTGAATGAATTTTCCTACTAGTCAGATGTTTGCATAATTTGAACTGTAAATTATTGCATGTAGATTTTTAATTTTAATATACAATCGCACGGAAATTCCACGGTGCGAGAAAAATATTACAAAAATCTGACAAATATGATGTTAAACAGAACTTGGATTATGAAGGGTCTCTTGTCAAAATGCATAATTAAGTAAATATCCATAATTTCGGCCATCGATTATTTTCTGATTTTTTTTATTTGCCTTAACTTTGTAGGAGTAGCCATCTCATCTGTACAAAAATGTTATCTACATATTTTAGAATCTGTATCTTAAAAACGGAATTTATGGTGAATTTGTTGTCTTGGGCATCGTTGTAGATAATAACAATTCGGGGGAAAATATGACACAGCAAGGGCAAAAAAAATTGGCGTTTTAGCCAATTGAATACATCATAATTATAGCAACATTTTGAGAAACGACCAAAAAATCGAAAAAAAATAAAAATTTAATTTAAAATCAAAACAAACTTTGAAAAGGAAATATGAAAAAATGAAAAAAAAATCTGAACAATAAAAAAATCTGACTTGAGCAATTTGGCACTATTGTAAAAAACAGAAACATTGCAAAAATTCCTTACTTTTGCTAATTTTTTTTTTTAGTTTTCGAAAACATTTGATTTTCTCAAAAGTTTGCAACACTGTCAAATATGTTTTGCCCTTGCTGGGTCGTTTTGTTATTGCTCTAAAGCCTCTAAGCATTTCAAAACATAAAAATTTTCAAAAATTATATATACAGGCTTTTTTTTCATTCTTTGCAAATTGATTTTTTGCAGGCAAATTTTTAAATTCGTTTTTATTACAAAGATAAGAAAATTTCACAAAAGTTTCATTTTTTATACATTGAATTGAACCAATAGTTTTCGAGGTATCGTCAGTTTTGAATTACAGGCTACACAGAAAAAAAATGGTAATATTCATCAGGAAATGGTGACAAATTCTATGTCGAAAAAATGTGTAATATTACATCAGGAATTGATGAGTATTCATCATCATTTTTAAACATTTTTATGTAATATTACTCAAAAAAGAGGGAATATTTAACCTACAAAATTTTCGACCTTCCAAAATTCAACTTTTATTTGCTGTGATAATGAGGTGACATTTAGAAAAACTCATTTTATTCGATTCAAATTCTTTGTGAGGCTTTATCTCAGAAACTTATAGTCCGATACTCAAATTTCCAGAAAGAAAATTGTAGGAAATCAGCTTTTCAAAAATATTGTTGGCTGCCTTTCCTTCATTAAGTATTTTTTATGGACACAAAATGTAAAAATGTCCGAAAATTATTTCCTAAAAGTGGCTGAACTTTATCAAAAACTCGGTAAAGTTCCTTTTGATTGCAGTTTTTGGTTGTTTACACAATACTCAAGAAAATGTTATTTTTAATCATATCTCTGGAACCAGATTTTGCACCATCATGCACTATGGCTCAAAAGATGACTTTTTGAGTCCCATAAAAAATATCAAGCAAATTTGAAAAATAAAAAAAAATACGTTTACTAAAAAAAGTTTAATTAAAAACCTCGTTAAAAACGGGTATTATTTCTAGAATATAACTTTTTTCAGAATAATTTCGCAATTATTTATCACTACGTCTAAATGTTCGTTTTTAACAAAACTTTGATTAAAACTTTGTTTTTGCATTCCCTACACCGAAAAAAAAATAACAGACTCTGTGTAACAAAAGTTAAATATTACATCAGGAACTGGTAAATTTTCATCAGTTTCTGATGAATTTTTATCAGGTTCGCATTTTACACATTTTTTTAGGTGAAATTACAAAAAAGAGGTAATATTCAACCAACCAAATTTTCGAAAGAAGCAATCATTAGTTTTTCCATACAATTTTGGGAGCTGGTCATACAAAATGTGTATGTGGATGAAATTCTGTATCTTGAGAAGAGATTTCCTGATCGATTTGGTGTTTTCGGCTATAATTAGAAATTTTTGGAAAAATATGTCCACGGAAAAAAAAATTTTTTGTTTACCTTTTTATCACTAAAAGTTAATTTCCCAAAAAACATATTTTTTTTAATTCTCTACATTTTTTATATCTTTTAGGGGACAAAAAACACATCTTCTGAGCCATAGTGCGTTATGGTGCAAAATCTGGTTTAGGAGATATGAATTTTGGAAAACATCAAAAACCAGGCTAAATTTTTCAAATCGCAAAAAAAATTGCAATCGAAATGTTTATAACATTTTTTAATAAATGACGCCAATTCGTTTGGTTTATTTGAATTTTAGAAATTATTCTCGAAAGAAAAGCAACTTTAAAAAATATTTTTGAATTGCTGAGAAAAGTTCCTACAATTTTCTCTCCGAGACTTTGAAAATCGGGTAATTAGCTTCTCAGATAATAGCCTCACAAAAATCGATTAAGATGTTTTTTTCTAAAGTGTCTAACGAAATCTCAAAATCTATTGGTCCGATTTTCAATGTTGAAAAATTCAACTTTTGCGAATTGTTCTGAACATTTTAATAAAAATAATATCGAAATTTTGAAATCAAGCAAACTTACCAAATTTGCAACTTTCGAAAAGGTCTGCAGATTAATAATTTTATTAATTCTTAGTTTAGATCAAATTTAAAAATTTGAAAGCTTCAAATTCAAAGGACCTTAGTGATGATATTTAGTTAATTTAGGAAAGTTGTAAACAATTAAGGAATTACAATTAATGTTAATTGATAAAAAAAAGTTACATTTCACTGAGAAAGTCTTCTCTCTACAGAGAGCATCATACAAAAGAAACAAATTCGAAGGGGGTGACGGTGGCTGCAGCCACCGTTCAGTGGAAATGGTTGTAATTTTCTAGGACTTTTACTTTTCGTGTGCGTAATAAAGTGCATCCGCGCGAGTATTTTTGGAGAGAGACCAGGAAGCAAGGAAGGGAACGAATTTTCTCTCTGCTAAATCCGCTCTTGCAGGATGCTGCTACCAGTTGGAGGCTGGAGCTCGTCCTGAACGGTTGTGGCGCTAAGGATTTTCCGACTTTTCCACGAACATCCTTTTTGTGTGTGCCCGCTGGGCTGGAAACTTGCTCTCAGCACATCGCCGTCTGGAGTAGGGACCTGTGAGGGATGCTGGCACGGATTTAGAAGTTAACATTGTTACAAGAAATGTGATTTAAATCCATCAGAGTGTGTGCTTTTTGAGAGCGGAAAATAAGGCTTTCCAGGGGGGCTTGGAATTATAATGGAAAAACATACCCCCAGGGGCGGAAGGAAGAATTTTCCCAGGAAATAACGAAGCAAAAAGGGCAAACTACTAGTGTGGGGCAGCACAAAAATGTACGCAATGATAACGACCTCGTAGACGCCTTCAGGGCTGGAAAAAAGTATTTTTAGCGCAGAGATTGTAAGGAAGAGAAAAAAAGTCTAAAATGAGAACATTTTCCTTCCGCACGGTGGAAATGTTGAATTGAAAGGTCCTTTTTCATCCTTTTTCTACATGTGAGTGAGTGCCAATTAGTCGTCGACAAAATCAGATCTTCGGGCAGGGAGTCTGTATTTACATTCAGCCTTGAGCTTGAGCAGTATAGTGTGAATTAAGGGGTGGTGGTGATACAGAATCAAGAACCTTGCCTCGCTGGATACGCCTGATACACTCTCGCAAGGCGAGAGCACAGCACATGACGAAGACAAGGTGAGTTGGGAGGAGGAAATCGAAATGAGGGAAAAATAGGATCAGGCTGGGGGCGTCGCGTCGGGAAATCGCTATCGCCGGTGGTGGGTGTTGGTAGGGGACGACGACTACAGAAGATGCTGTTTTGAACGTGAGCTAGAGAAAGTGGAAAACAAATGGAAGAAAGAAAAAGGTTGAAAATTCTCGTGTTTGATTCAGTCAGTGGTGTGAAAAGGGATCAATAGCCGGCGATGGAACGTGCTTCGGACGGGAAAGGGGATTAATACTGCTAACAGAAAATAATCTCTGCTTTATTTTTGGATTTTTATACAAACATATCTCGACAATGTTCACCTAAAAAATAAATCTAAAACTCAAATTAAAAGTTGAAAAAGCTGAAAATTTCATCATTTGAATGATGAAAAGTAGAACTTTCAGACCTTGTATTAAACATTATTACTTTTCGATTCTGTTTTTTTGGTGCAGAAAAGAAGCCTGTTTCGTTCTTCATGAATGACAGTAAAAGACAGGAGTTTCAGTTTCAGTTTACAATCAATTGTACAAGTTTTATAAATAAATATTTAAATTTTCTTTTTAAATGTATATTTTAAAAAGTGTACATAAAATTGTACAAGTTTAGCAATAAATATTAAAATTTTCTTATATTTATTACTATGTTTTGCCTCGGGACCATCCATAAACCACGTGGACACATTAGGGGGGGGGGGGTATGGCGATTGTCCACGAAGGGGGGGGAGGTTAGAGATTCCCAAAAAAGTGTCCACGTGGTTTATGGATGGTCCCCTCCTGATTTTAAGACATTCATGAAGGGTACTTCAAATAAAAATTTTAATGGTCTTTTTTTAATTAGTTATACCATGTTATTAAAATTTAACATGAGAGTGATTTATTATGTGCGAGATCGAAAGATATAAGTTCGAAAGGGCAAAAGGTCGAAGTACAAACGGTCCAAGGTTGTTAACGATAAAATTATCGAGACTCGATAACGATAATCTATCGTTATCGTTATTTCGATCATTTTATCGGTGATGATAAGATTTATTGCCGATAATTGACGATAATTCATTTTTTAATCTTTCTAAAATCTACTTAATCTAATAAGTTTCAAAGAAAATACAAACTTAGAATTATTCACAAAACACCGTATTTTTTTCGAAAAAACTCACATTTTCATAATTTGCAATATGGGTATCAAACGAAGTGAAATTTGGTTTGCTTTTTCACATTAAAAGAGTTTTTTTTTGAAAATACTAAAATTATCACAAAATACATATTTTTCGAAGGTACTCACATTTTCATAATTTGCAATATGGGTATCACACGAAGCGTTTTTTTTTTGCTTTTCCACTTTATACGAATTTTTTTTATGGGTAATTCTCCGCCAACTCACACAGCAGTTGCCCCGACCCCTCTTCGATTTGCGTGAAACTTTGTCCTAAGGGGTAACTTTTGTCCCTGATCACGAATCCGAGGTCCGTTTTTTGATATCTCGTGACGGAGGGGCGGTACGACCCCTTCCATTTTTGAACATGCGAAAAAAGAGGTGTTTTTCAATAATTTGCAGCCTGAAACGGTGATGAGATAGAAATTTGGTGTCAAAGGGACATTTATGTAAAATTAGACGCCCGATTTGATGGCGTACTCAGAATTCCGAAAAAACGTATTTTTCATTGAAAAAAACACTAAAAAAGTTTTAAAAATTCTCCCATTTTCCGTTACTCGACTGTAAAAAAAATTGGAACATGTCATTTTATGAGAAATTTAATGTACTTTTCGAATCTACATTGACCCAGAACGGTGATTTTTTCATTTAGAACAAAATTTTTCATTTTAAAATTTCGTGTTTTTTCTTACTTTGCAGGGTTATTTTTTAGAGTATAACAATGTTCTAGAAAGTTGTAGAACAGACAATTACAAAAATTTTGATTTATAGACATAAGATGTTTGCTTATGAACATCACGAGTTATCGCGATTTTACGAAAAAAAGTTACATTAAACATTAAACATAAGTTACATCGAAAAGTACATTAAATTTCTCATAAAATGACATGTTCCAAAATTTTTTACAGTCGAGTAACGGAAAATGGGAGAATTTTTAAAACTTTTTTAGTGTTTTTTTCGATGAAAAATACGTTTTTTCGGAATTCTGAGTACGCCATCAAATCGGGCGTCTAATTTTACATAAAAGTCCCTTTGACACCAAATTTCTATCTCATCACCGTTTCAGGCTGCAAATTATTGAAAAAACACCTCTTTTTTCGCATGTTCATAATGTAAATATCAAAAAACGGACCTCGGATTCGTGATCAGGGACAAAAGTTACCCCTTAGGACAAAGTTTCATGCAAATCGAAGAGGGGTCGGGGCAACTTTTCCCGATTTCGTGTGAGTTGGTAGAGAATTACCCTTATAAATAAAATACAAACATGTTAACAAATTACCATATTTTTTTCGAAAATGCTAAGATTTTTATAATTTGTAATTTGAGTGAGACGCAAAATTTTGTATGAAGCATACACAATTAGAATGTATTTATGAAGCATGCAAGTTTTCACTTCGTTTGATACCCATATTGCATGTTTAGAAAATTTGAGTATTGAAAATTTTAGTATTTTCAAAAAACAACTCTAATAAATTGAAAAGGCAAACGAAATTTCGATTCGTTTGATACCCATATTGCAAATTTTAAAAATTTAGTATTTTCGAAAAATACGGTATTTTGTGAAAATTTTAGTATTTCACAGAAATACTTTAATAAAGTGAAAAATGCCTACAAAATTTCGCTGCCCTTGATACCCATATTACATATTTAGAAAATTTAAGTATTTTCAATTAAATACGGTATTTTGTGCAATTTTCAGTGTTTAACAAATTTTCTTTAATAAAGTGAAAAAAACATACAAAATTCACTTCGTTTTGCAAATTATGAAAATTTGAATATTTTCTAAAAAATACAGTATTTTGTGAACAATTGTGAAACAAAATTTGAAACTTAGGCCGTTGCAAATATTTTTCAAAGTTTATTACGCCCACAACCCCCTCCCTCTTTGAAAATTAGTCTGAAAAGTCAGGGGGGCAAACAAAAAATTTTCCAAAAAACTTCAAAAATTCCATGAAAATAGAAGTCTAATCAACTGAGAACAATCTCAAATAAATTTTTCTGCATTGATAATCATATTTAGCATGTTTGGGATTGTTTAAAAATGTTTTTAATTTTTAATGAAATTACAATGTACAGCACCGTAAAAATTTTATTTTTCGAAAAAATTAAAATTTTTGTCAATACTTAGATATTTTGGAAAATAATGATGGCAAAATAACTGGACAGGTGTATAATGCATTTTTAAACACTTTTTTCATTAAAATGTTGAAACCATGGCTCGTAATTTCAATTTTTATACTTCTTTATTTTGTTGCCCCCCTTGACTTTAGTCATAGTCTAGGGACATAAACTTCAAAAAATATTTGCAACGGCCTTACTAGATTTAAATATATAGCATAAAAAAATGTTACATGATATGGTTGAATAAAACGATTTTAGAAAGATTTTGAAAATAAATTACCATCCATTATCGGCGATAAGATTATCGCGGATAGAATTATCGATAACCATTACCGTTATTGTCAGACGATATTATCGATTAACAACCATCAAACGGTCGAATGAACAACAGTTCGAAAGTTGACACAATTTGAACGTGGTTAAAATTCAACCAGAATTCTATTTGTGTTTGGAAATTAAAAAAAAACTAATCCTTTCTTTTGAAACCCACATCCAATACTATTCCTTAAATTCGCCAAACCATATTTCCACATGAAATCCCACACCTGGCCGAAGCATCAGCGCCAGCCCGCATTGCCATTACGAGTAGAAAAGCAAATCGACCGTGCAAAAATCTTATAGTGTTGAAATAACACGCGTTTCTAACCTTCAAGTGCCCTGTGGGAAATATGGTCATCCTCACTTCCGGCCGCAGCCCAGCCCCTTTCTACCAGAATGTGAAAAAAGTGAATTGAGAAAAAGGATTACCACTTCCTTAGGCATCAGCAGTCAACACGAGCGACGGGGGGATCCTTTTTGACTCGCAGGATCACACCCGGCGTGGGTGGGTCGACGAGGGGGGGATTATGAGCTTTGGGAATTTATTTTCCAGCTTGATTGAAAAATGGTACCCCGTCTGGAACGGACTCTGGATGGTGTATTCATTTGGGATCGCTCTGCCAGCTATCTGTTGGGAAAGTTTCTTCATAAAAAGATCTGTAATTAGCTTTTCTCGGAATGCTGTTATTGGAATCTGATTTGATTTATCTGATCCAGTTATTTTTAGGAGATTATGGCGATTTAATAATCTTATCTTTGGCTAAAGAAGTTAATACAATGCTTTGTTTTGTCTACCTCTTATAAAAAAAACTTAATTCATTTGGACAGTGTTTGATAGTTGTGACAAATCAGGTGTGAAGAACCACAAATCGAAACAAATTGCAATCTTGACAAAGTTGTCCGCAGTACGTCAGGTCTTTGATATCATCCAATAAAACAAGACGAGAGAAGCGATTGAATTGATCCACTGGGAGATCGTTGAGAACCGTGAACAGTGTCACCGAACATGGTGTTCCTCTGCATTGTCAGCGCAGATGTTGCGATGCTGCAAGTAGCATCGACTAATTAGATTCATTGTATGACGAAATCGAATTAATTTATTCTTTGATTGGCGTGTCGTTCATGGAACGATATGAGTTGTCTGATTTCATGGCATTGCAGTAAGGTTGACCAATTGTACCCGATAGGGAAACGGCATGAATTCCGTCGAGCACCTGATGTTGGCATATCGGAACTTTTGTTTTTAATTACAGCTTCATAAAGCCATTTTAAACTGAAATAGAGTAAGTAGAAAATGACCAAAAAAGTTTCCATTACAAAAATTGCAAAATAATTTGAAAATAGGACCGAACACTTGGCGAAACATATGAAGACATTCACTATGATATGAGGGCAAAACAAGGAAAAAGCTTTTTGTACTTAAATTAATTTTTGAGAAAATTTATGTTTTGAACTAAGGAAAGCAAATGACCAAGAAGGTTAAAGCTGCTAGGAATTAGTAATAACAATAACAAGTTTTGAACTTTAAATTTACTTTTATTCTAAAAAAAAATGCTGTTTCGATGTTATACAGTACAAACTCGATTATCCGAAGGCCTCGGATAAATTTCAATTCGGATAATCGAATCACGAAAAATAAATCGCTTTCTTATTTTTGATTGTCGAGCTTAAGAGCGAGTCCACGACTAGGGCATACCCCTTTGTATGGGGCGTCGTTTGGACCTCACCAATCGGCCTGAAATTTTCAGGGGTTGTTTGTACATATAAAACTAGCATCTGGCCAAAATATGAGCACTCTAGGTCAATGGGAAGTGGGGCAAATCGGGACACAAAGTTTAAAGGTTCAAAAATGTAAAAAATCTTAAAATTGCTATAACTTAGGCAAAATTCAATTTATTTTCAAAATTCAAAATGCATCTGAAAGGGCTTAAAAAATGCAACAAAATGCAGGGTAGAGCATCCCAATTGGTTAAATCTAAAGGGAGTTATTGGCATTTTAGTGAAAAAATAGCATAATTTTCAAACTCAAATAAAAAAGTGTTCCATCCAGATATCAACTCGGTTCGACCTGCAGCTTGTAGGGGACATCTGGGACTACCATCCGAGACTGAGAGCACTTTGGGTAAGGCAGTTTAACATATTAAATAAACACTTTTACTTTTAGTGATTTTTTTGGTTGTAAATTTTTGCTCATATTCGTGCTTCTGAGACAATTTCACAATATAAACATGCATAAAAATGTTTATTTTGATCCATTTAAACCCTTTAAAAATAAAAGTTAAAAAAAAAATTCGATTCACATTTATTGAAAATCAAGCTCGTTTCCAAGGATACTAGATGACACCAGAAAAAAGGCAGCTTCTTATTTTTATATAACTTCCATATTTTAAAGGGTTAAAATGAATCAAAATAAACATTTTTATGCATGTTTCTATTGTGAAATTGTCTCAGGAACACGAATATAATAAAATTATCACCAGAAAATGGGATCAAAGGGGTCCCCCGAGCAAAAATTTACAACCAAAAACCGATTGGTGAGGTCGATGCGAGATGGGTATGCTTTGCTCGTGGACTCGCTCTTAAGCTGGGTGCTGAAAAGACAGAATGCGTAACGTGATTTTCGAATGCTCCCTACTGCTTCCCACTACTACAACTGCACCACAGCTGTAAACATAAACAAAGTAGGAGGCTTTGTTCAAGCTCAAGCGTGACATATTTTTTGCTGCTGAAGTGACTTGTTTTGAAACATTTTGGATCTGTTGAGTTTTTGCTGAAAAATTAAGTGCTTCGCGCTTTTTTTAGTTCGATTAGTCTAAACTAAACGATGGGCGGCCAAAAGAGTTCTTTTTTGTTTTCCACGTGACGGAAAATTGCGTCAGAAGTGGGTGAAATTTTGTGAATCAGAAGAGGAACCGAAAGAAAGTTCCGAGATTATGTATCTTTGATGCGCAGCGATAATATCGGAGTAAGATTATTTAATATTATTTGGAGGGTGCCATTCAATTTTTTTGAAAATCCGTCGATAAAATTTAAAAATTATTATTGAAATGTTAGCGACGAATTCTGCCAATCTTGATTTCAACCCTCTTCTTAAGATTGGTTGACTTTGAATATCTCAAATATAAATTAATTATAAAAACAAAATAAATTATAGATCGATTACAATACTTCCCACTTCATGGTATCATTTTGCGAACAGTAAATTGGTTCCGCTTTGACAGTTCTAAATTGAGGCCGCTTTGCGAACCACTATTCTGCACCCAGCTCTTAAGTATGTCCCCCAAACTACGCTAAAGTGTTTTAGAATTTTTAATCAAAGATGGCGGCCAATATGGCGATTTCGAAATACAAAAAAATGCTTTTTATTTTTTAATAGGCAATAAACTATTCAAATTTGGCTAAAATGGGGTCGCAACTCGGATTGGATGTAAAAAATAAGAAAAAGAAAAAAAAAACAAAAAAAAAATCTTGTTCGTGATTCTATTATTTGAAGTCCCATACAAACCTTTGGATAATCGAACTTCGGATAACCGAAACTTCGGATAATCGAGGCTTCGGATTATCGAGTCTGGACTTTATACTCTAAGTATAAATTGCTTTTATTTTTTTAAGGGAGGATAACTGTTTTTTTTTAACTGTTTCCAAGTTCTGAAAACATACTCTCAGCTCTACTTTGCTTTCCAAATTGATTATTATTTTTTCTATGCTTTGGATGCTATTTCAGAACACGATATTTTTGTGTGTTTGTTTTAATTTTTTGTTTATTCTTCTATGCTTTCTACCATGTCAAGTTTAAAAATTTATATTAATTTCAATCCACATTTTAGACAGTTTTTCAGTTCAATCGTAATTAAACGCGAAAAAAAAACTTACCTATATTTGATTTTAAACAAAGGGGAATTTGTTTAAAAACTCGGCCAAATTTTGCCCAAAATGCTTTAATTTTAAAAAAGGTTAAGTTACATGAAACAAATATATTTTTCAGAAATAAAATGATGACGCAGTACAAAAAACTATTACAATCGCTCCCTAGTTCATTTTGAATTGATAAATAGCAAACTTCGCACCAAAATCTTCACCTTGCTCGATTGTTGCAAAGTATTTCAAGTACAAATTGGCAATTACTCGTATTGAAGCTATTTAAATAATACTTTTGACTTAAACACAACATTAGCGTTCAATGAAAAAGATTTAAAAGCAAATGGTCTTCCGTATTTTGTAGGGTGGAACAAAGGTTCAAGGGAGAAATTTTTTGATACAATTAAAACTGTTCAAAAGCGAAATTTTAAAGACCCTCAAACCATTTTTTTCTAAAGGTTATTTTGTCTTCAGTGGATTCAGTTTTACTCATGGAAGCAAAGATGAGCAAAAGATGCATTCTCTGGTGTCCTAAAACATATAAAAATGGCAATCACTTTGAATTTAATTTGTACAGTGCCATCCCGTTTCAAAGGATAAAAAGATTTTGATGTTGCCAAAACAGGGATGTCCCCAAAATCCCTGTTATTTAAAAAAAAATCAAAAAAAAAATTATTTAACGTTTGTGGTGAGCTAACAAAAACTAAGTAAACCTTTTCAGGGTGTTAGGAAGGGTTCAGGGACCATCCATAAATCACGTTATAAACGGAATAAATAATTTTACAACAAGCACAAGTAAATTACATTTATCGTGTTTCTTTCAAATATCATACCTCAGCAATTCCTCACGAAAACAGCATGATTCCAAAAAAAAGTTCTCCGATCGAGTTTTTTGCTACCGCCCATGACAAAGTCCCTAGTCATGGCCTCGGGGTACTCTAAAACGGTTAGCAATACGTAAAAAAAACGGTGCATTCAAAATAACCCAATACATATTTTCTTACACAAAAATAGATTGATCCTGGTATTAGCCATTGGAAAAAATATTTGCGATAAATTATAAAAATAAAAATTGAATTAATCATCTCCCATGATACCAGGTAGCAGTTATTGATCAGCCTTCTAGTGTGCTTCTAGCAGATGCGGCGAATGAAGCTGATGTAGGTAATCTCAAAAATACAATGGTGAGGTCAAATAAAAAAAATAAGCTGGGGTGTTTTGATATACGGCCGTTTAAGGTTTTTAACTGGGCAATACAGTTAGAAAAAATAAATTTATCAAACATTTGATCTCGAAAATGGATTCTACGTCCAATTTCCTTCAAAATTGAGTCTAAGACCGACCTTCTAAGATTTGTGGTTCCTGAGCTATCGCCGTTTGAAACTAGGAAGTTCGCCCAAAAATAGCCAAAAAGTCGATTTTTTTGGGAGGTACAAAAATGGAGGGGGTGGTCCGATTTGGACATAGCTTCACCATTTTTTGATATGTTAGGTAAAATTTTCCGAGAAATCAGGTAAAAATATTTTCATACATAGGCTCTTTGGTCCCGAGACCTTCAAAACAGCATTTTAAGTTTTCATACGACCTTTTCAAATGTTAAGCTAGATTTTTGAAACTTCTTACTATTTTTCAAAAATAGCTTTCTTTTGCGTCTAAGACAGCTAAAATCGGATTAAATGGCGCGGAGACATGATTTTTTTTTTAAAGTGGTTTTTGTGAAAAATGACGAAAATGGCCATTTTTCGAACCACCCTAACACGGCGTAGGTCAACCTAATGGCCAAACAAAAAAAAAATACGGGGCTAATTATTTTGGCCAAGGAACCCCCAGAAAAAATTTGAGCCCGATTGGAGAACTTTTTTTTTCTAATCATGCTGTTTTCGTGGGAAATTGCTGACCTATTAATGTACTAGTTGATTTATGTCTACGATTTATGATTTATTCACGTAAATAGTATATAATATCAACATAGATTTTTTGCTCCACAATTAATTATGTTTCTCAAAACAGTAAGTCATTATTGAATGGCCCTCAGTTGTTGTTTTGTCTCACCTAATTGTATTAAGAGTCCAAGAGTGGTCTTTTAACACTTGGATTTTCCATGAGTAGCACCCGTGCTCTTAATAGTTCCGTTATCACAAAGCAATAACCATAAATTGCCGCCGGGGTGACACAGTGTCTGGTGGTGGGGTCTTTAAAAATGTATCACATGAAAATTGAATCCATAATTGCCTCTCTCCTTTTTCTTCCCGGCTTGTTGATGACTATTAATTTGCGAAAGCGTTTGCTTGGGGCCTCCAGTCTGCCTTTCTGATGCTGCAAATGTGCATTATTTGTTGTACGCTTGCAGTACGCCAGAGGAGCATATGCTAGCTCTATGTCGTGATAGACGACGGGATGTTGAAAAAGAAATTAAAATGAAAAATGTGACAAACTGCTAAGCACATTAAACAACACAAATCGTTTTTTTCCCGGGGCAGTAGGAGGCGGGGAACGGAATTTTATGGCGGCTGACATTATGGCTACCGCCATTATGGCACCACTGACAGTTGCCTCGGGAAGAAGCTTTCAAACAATTTATTTTCCGATTCGGGAAAAGGGGTTGAACGTACGAAAACAAGCATCTTACATGGCAATAAGGAGGCCTTCGGGGTTTCCAGCGGAACGGAAGTACAACTAGTACCGGCTGAGCGATGTTCGCCTTGGCTTCGTGCCAGATGGAAGTTTACTGATTTATACACGGAAAGGGGATCCATCGCCAAATCGCGATAAAGTTCGCTAAAACTAGCGAAAAATGTCGCTAATTTCTCAGCCTGCACAAAAATTACCTAGAATCGCTAATTTTTTTCGCTGGTTTGGAAACCGATGAAATTCTACCAAACCAGTGAAAAAAAACACTGGTTTGGTGAAAAATGTCGCTGTTTGGGGGATCACTTTTGCTAGAATCAGAAAATTTTCTCGCTGGTTTGGAAAAAGCGGCAGGGCACCAAAATCAACCAGGAGATTATTGTACTGGTTTTGGGAAACAATTCGCTGGTCCAGCGGATTTCTTCACTGGACCAGTGTTCTTTTACGCTGGATCAGCGTTTTCTATCGCTGACGTCCGGGTTTTTTTTCCGGCGGCAGCAGCTCGTACCAAAATCAACCAGGAGATTATTCTACTGGTTTCGGCGAAAAATCCGCTGGTTCAGCGAATGTTTCCACTGGACCAGTGTTTTTTTGCACTGGATCAGCGTTTTTTATCACCGACGTTTGTTTTTTTGTTTTGGCGGCAGAAGCCTATGCCAAAATAAACCAGAGGATTTGAGAACCAGAGATTTATTGGGAATCATGTGGCAAAGTGGTTGTTTAAAACCGTCTTGCATGTTATAAGCTGAATTTTGTGAATGTGTTGATTTGTGCACAGTTTCATATTACCAGTCTTAATTAAATTTTCCTAGTAGATAAAAACCTTACCACTTTCTGCTGCAATGAATGGCGGGGTTTTGACTAACGTTGATTCATGGCAGCATGGCCTACTAATCCCGCGACGGTCACACTGAATGATTGACCCCCGTGAATCACTTTGGGTGTGGGCAGTGTCTGCGCTGGAATTTTATCTAGAAGCCTTTGTCGATGATCTCGTTGAACCTCCAGCTCGACCTGTGCTTGGGCTGTAAAAAAATCGTTGCATTTGTATATTCTATAGAAACGATGTAAAATCTTTTACCTTGCGTGTTGGGTTTCCTTCCGACACATTGGCACATAATATCGGATTTTGTTTGAGAAAAAAATTAGCAAAAAATTATAGTTCGATTAGAATTTCCTAGCTTAATTGACAATGGAGCACCCGCAGTCGAGCAGGTTTTGACAGTTCGCTCCATAAGAAATACATTGTAGAAAAAAGCAAAAACTGCTCGAATGGAAATGCTCCATTGTGAAAACGCTTTTTGTGACAGATCGACAACACGCAGCTTCTAATCAAAATTGGGTACCATTACAGAGAGATCAACTGCTCGAATGATGCCCACTCAAAATTGAGTTGATTTTTGAATCGAGCAGAAACTTCAACACGCCTTGGGAGCGTTATTTTATTACGGAACGGGAGGGGGGTCGCACGCTTCATTCAACATTTTTTACAATTTTTCCATTTTTTTTGCGTTACTTAAAAAAAACAACGCTTCTCTAATGGTGTTAAAATATTTTTGCATAGATTTTGCAACAATTGTGAAAGTTGTAAAAATTTATCAAACAAAGTGCACAGATTTTCTCAGCGGGTAGTTTGAAACTGTTCTAAAGTGGTCGAAAGCACTCAGTGGAGACACAAACCGGTTTGGCGAGCGGGGGATAGATGGTATCATTTTCAATGTGCAAATATTTGGTGTGCAGTTACCTAGTAACGAAGTTCTTGTAGGATTCTTGCAGAGTTTTTACAGAGCTGTATATTCTAACAGCATTCTAGAAGAAATGTTCTACCCTTCTAACAGGATTCTGGCAGAACCAGGCGGAGAATTTGATCAATCATTCAATGGTGATTTAAATAAATCAAAGAAATTGAACTCATTAGGAGCATTTATTACGTCTACGTTTAAAAAATGATTTAAACTACAAAAAAAAATTTATTACATATATTGAACCTTGAGAACTTTAAGTAGAGTTATTGCTTAACTTTCTTTACTTATTAAATAAAAACTCAATCAATAGACCAAATTATAGGACAATATATTCAGTCAAAGCATAAATTTACACATTAAAAATAAATAAATAATTCACAATCTTCACAATAAATACAATACGATAGAAATTACTTAGCGGGAGGTTTAGATAAATATGCAAGGAGGCTTACAACGCAGGCGTATTTTGTATCGTTGTCAAAAACCAGGCCATACGCATGCTTATGGATGAACGTCCACATGGGTTTGGCTTCAGGTGGGTATTGGGCGTTAAGTACAAAGGCCAGCAGCCACTGCTTGTCCCGTTCGCTCATCAGGTTCGCGTACTCGTCGTACTCGCCCGACCGGTTCAGCTTGCCACGGTGATGCTGCATCTGCTGCTGGTTCTAGTGGTAATTCTGCCGGTTATTGTGCTGCTGCTGGTAGCGATTCTGACCCTGTTGCTGGTGTTGACGGTGCTGGTTCAGCATCGGATGGTTTTGCTGAATCTCCTGAACCAGCCGTTGGTTGAAATTCGCGTGGCTCTCACCTCCGGGGAAATTCGGCGGCGGCACATTCATCGGAAACGGCGGCGGGACGTTCGTCTGGAGCAGGTGCAACGGTGGCAACGGGGGAACCATGTTCAACGGCGGCGGAAAGTTCACCGGAATTGTCAACGGCGGCTGGTGATTCATCATGCCGGGAAATCCGGGCGGCGGACGAGGCAGTCCCATGTCCGGATGATGAAACGGCGGCAGCTGCTGGGGAACCTCCGGCGGCATCGAGTGCTGCGCCTGCTGCTTGATCATGTTCTGCTCGATCTCCTCCACCGAACAGATGCGCATCTGAGCCGGATTCGGCAGCGGGAAGTTGGGCGGAAGACCGACAAAGGGGCCACCTAAAACAAGCCAAATGATAACAAACTCCCTTCTCACAAAATCTCCCCACCCTTACCTGGTCCCCCGCCTATCCTCTGATGGTGCTGCATCGCCGCCATCAACGAACTCTACGGATGGTGCTGCTGCATCGCCGGATGTGGCAACTGCGGCCGCGGCGTCTCCGGCTTGCTCGGCATCGTCCACACGCTCGGATCCAGCTGCAACCTCGCCTCCGACTCGTTATCATCGTCCAGCTCCAAGTTGTCGCCCAACCGCTTTGTTTACAAACCGCCGCCAAATGGCCACTCCGTCCTCCTCCGCAACGCACAACCTTTTGAGCATGAGCATGAGCATGAGCATGGTCCTCCGCAACGCACAACCTTTTGGCACTTCGAACGCCAACCCACAACACCACACGGCAGCTAGAAGAGAAATTCCACATTAAAACCATAGCCCCGCGAGGAAACTGCCACCGGACCCCGACTAAACTCACCTTTGGTGGCGTGGCCACGGATTAAAAACGGAAAAACAAACAGGGAATCGCGGGTGCGCGCACCAAAAAGAAAAACAATTAGCGATTAGATGGAGCAATGCTACGAAATTCTGACGACGACGACGACGACGTTTGACGTTTACGCGGCCCGCGAGCGGCGAGACGACGGATGACAGCAAGATGACAGTGGCGACCAGTGATGGCAGATTCGGTGGGAATTTAATGTTTGTGGTGTGGCAAATGAAAATGAAATTCAATTTTTTATTATTTTTGTTTTTTTTTTCAATTAACCTTCAGTGTATCCCGCTCAATCTCAAAGACACAGTTTTGAACAAATGTTGTTTTTTCCCAGCGCGTGACCGGTTACCGACCTAAAAATCTTCAAGTTCCGTTCCGGTTGACGGAGGTTTACGGATGGAACAATCGTCAGAAAAGATTTCGCAGTAACGGAAGCAGAGTTAAAAGAAAGTCCAGCCAGGTTGTACTTACTTGCCACAGCACAGACTGCTCCGCGGCCATGGTCAAGTTCCTCGCCTACGATTCTTGCTGCCACCTGCGACAATTTGTGCACTCATCTATGCAGCAGTACAAATACATCTCCAGCTTCACTGCACCGTATTTTTCTGCTGCGAGAACTTTATGGAAACGTGCTTCTTTTCATTGAAAAGAACTATCACCTGTTGAGTATGTATTTTAATGCTGAACACTTGATGCAGAACTTTTTCATGCTTTTTTGTTTTGAAAAACCCCTAAAGCAATTCGATTGCCACAAATCGCTTCCAAACGTGAACAATAACAAACATTTATGACGGCTGTCGGAAGGATGTGTATCAAACCAGCGAAAACTTTCGCTGGAAAAGAAGCCGTTTCGGAAATAACAAACCAGCGAAACCAAGTTGCTGGATTTGATTTCGCGCAGCCACCTTTTTCAGCGAAAAATTTCGCTGGTTTAGAGAAAAATTTCGCTGATATCAGCAAAACCAACCCAGCAAAATTCGGTCGCTGGTTTGGCGATCGATCCCCTTTCCGTGTACTGCACGTGCCAAAAATAGTTCCGTGCGGCTGCAAATTGAAAAATGGCTTTCAATTTGGCTTCTGCCAAAGGGTTCTACAGAGGATGCTCACTGTACTAGAAGTAGATTGGTAACACCAGTAATATAATACAGAAAATGTTCACGTAGTAGTTTGCTTTACCAGTATGACTTCTATAGAAGGTACAATGATTTGTTAGTCCGGAAAGTGAAAGAGAACAACATCCGGGTCGTTAGGCGGGATACATTTAGGGGCAGGCTTGTCAATTATCATACAAATAATTGGACATCTTACTGCACTGAATTAAATATTCCAGCATAAATTCCATTAACGCTGTTTTTGGCAAATTACCCCATCATGCGAAAAGGGCATGATGACTGCACAGCAGGATGCTGCAGGAAATTGCTCGTCAGGCTGCTGCTCTATATAGATCGATAAATGTTAGACATTTTTCGGGGTGAAAGTGAAATTGCCACTTGTGTATGTTTGTTGGCGCTGGTACACCATGTGCGTATTTCTTCGACGACCCCCCTTGTAAGAATGACTGGGCCATTTCTGAATGAAATGAACTCATTCGGATATTCATAAGGAGATCCTTACGAGCTATACTCCCTTTCCACCTCATAACGCATAACGATGAATTAGAATAATTTATGCTTCAGTAAGATCATTCGATGGGATGCCCTTTCCGAATAGCTTGGGCTTATTGTTGTGTTTTTGCTTTTTGTTTGGCGTGATTGAAGAGAAGGGATGTAACTTTAACTTAGTCACACCTAAGGCTACCAAATCTTGCTGAGCAAAAATCCGTACACTTTGTCGATATGACACCATGGTATAACAAAAGTAGGTAATTATTTAGATAAATTAAATTTAATAAATTTGAGAATTAAAATGTACACCTGTGTCGTTTTTACAGCTAACAAATTTCACAAAATGCTATCAGAGTGCTTATGACTTGCACGTTTAAAAGCCCACTGAGAATTTTGGCTCGAGCCTCGTCGATCTGGCTCGAGATCGAGCCTGAATCGAGTCGAGACTCGAGCCAATATTATCAGAGGGAGTATTCATAAAAAAAAACCGTGATTTGAATGAAATCAATATGTTCTTCATTTTTTTTTGTTAAACGTTTAAAAGTTTACAAAATGTCAAGTTTGCTTTTACGAATAATATCGTTCTTAGTGTTGTCACGAACACTTTTCCAGAGTTTTTTTTTATTGAAAAGGTCCTATGTGAAGCACAACAGTTTATAGGACCTTTATAAAAAACTCTAGATTGATTAATTCAAATGTTCAAATGTTTTCACAAGTTTTAGAAAGCTTTCGGAAATGGATAAATATATTTAGTAAGGAATTTCTAAAAGAACAATTCTAGAGTTTTTTTTAAAAGGTCCTATCAACATATGAAAGACAATAGTTCAAAAACTCTAGAATTATTGATAATCAAGTTTGAATTGAGGAAACCCCGGAAAACTCTTCCTTTTTAAATCAAACTCACAGAAAAATACAAATTTCTAGTTAACAAAAGCTTCGACCAAATCAAAAAAGCAATTCAATGATTAATAAGTTGTTAAAATTCCGTACAAATAAGTATTATGCGTAAAATTCCCTACAAAAATTCCGGCCTGTTAAAAATTCGCGAAGAGGTTCAAAAATCCGTATGGTAAGGAAAAAATCCGTACAGTTGGTAGCCTTAGTCACACCTATATTGTGCTTCCACACTGTTTCAACCTAATGAAGACGATCAGTACATCGTGACAAGTTTGACTAGCTGCACGTGCTGATATCTGAGCGGTCGCGGAAAATAAATTGAAAAAGTTTTACTTTGATTATCTGATATCTGACAGTACGCTTCAGAACAAATTTTAAAAATATAACTAGAATCCTGGTGAGCTAAATTTATTTCATGAGGTAAGACATATTGATTTGAATTGGATTGTAATAAAACATCAAATGAAAAGATCAATTATTGATGGCAGGTCAACCCTTTAAAGCACTTGTTTAAATTCAGTCTATTTTGAAGAAATAAAAAAAGATGTCTCAGCAATTTCCTAGACAGGTTACCATTTTTTTTTGGTTATTTTCAATGTGTTTTTCTTGTAATTTGCACAAGAGAGTCATTGTCTACATTTTCGCAAGTTATTTCGCGATTTTTGTTATTTGGATGAACCTTTGTCCATGCATTCTTTATGCCAAAAGTAGCAATTTTGCATCATTAGATTTCCCATACAAGTCTTTATACAATTTTGCGGGCTATTCATAAAACATTGTTACATAAATATATGAAAATCTGTATCTTGAGATGAAATTTCCTGATCGATTTGATGTCCTCTACAAAGTTGTTAAGTTACACTCTGAAAAAAATACCCATTTCAGGGTGACCACTTAAATCCCATTTTCAAATTCCCGACTTTTCCATAAATTCAAATAATAGACATTTCTTATCTAAAAAATGATTTGAAACGAAAAAATATCTAAATGAATTGTAACAAATTAAACTATTGACAATTTTCGTAAAATTAGAAACTTGATTATTTTTGTTTAGTTGGTTAAACATGATTTTACAAATTTTATTTTTTTATTTTATATTGGATGAATTCTTTAAACATATTTCCAATAACTTAAATACATTTTTTTTGAATATATTTTTTGACAATTTCAATTTTTTTTCATGTTTTCAAATCGAAAATAACTTTCCATTTTTTCTTTCAGAACGAACAACGATTGGATTTCATTCGATATTTAAGTTTTCCGATAACTAAAATCAAGCTATGTCTTTAGTAATTTACCCATACTCACAGACAGTTGAAGGGAAGCATTTGTTAAAAAATATATTCATCACAAAAGTTAGTCGTACAGACGGACGAGGTGATATCAAACCCAAAAGTCCTATAAGGGCACAAAAAATTTAAAACAATATTGGAAATGAATTAATGAATACAGTTAAACAGTTAAAAATATTTTAAGCATGAGCATGAGCATGAGCATGGTTGACTGCCAATGAGCTGAACAATGAATCAAAAATGATCAGTGGGAGCCAACCATCCGTTCACTGTTTAACCTCTGAAGATCCCGACTTTATTAGTCAATACCGGCGCCCTCCCAAGAAGCCTGCAGTTCAACGAAAGGGAGGAATGTTAGTCCGATAGTTGAAGTTGCAGACTCATCAAGCACACAGTTTTTCGCTATATACTTGTTGATACCGCTTGAGACCGTTGAATCCACAGCATCTCCTTCAAGCATCACGTGATTATTATTTTTTGGGTTAGTAGGATAAGGTATTGGCTTTTCGATGCCTCCCGAGCTACGACGCTATGGGGAGGACTTTCATAACAGATCCGTCGGCGAGCCTTCCGAGCAACGATGCTATGGGAAGGTCTTTCTGGTTAACACACAAAGTCACTCACACACAATTATTTCACTCCACTATTAGTTAATCCAAAATGTCAGTGCGTCTTTCGATCATTATATAGAAATGGCTTTTTCACCATAAAAAATAAAACCTTATTCGAAAAAAAATATACACAATTTACCCGACGCCGTGCCTTCCGATCAACGATGATATGGGAAGGGCTTTGAAAATCACAAAACAATTAATTAAGATCACAAAAAAAAATCACAAAAAACACCAATTACTCAACGAAAATTACGCTCAAGACACAAATAATCAGTAAGTCATGCTATTATTCGATTACCACAATCACTCACCCCATACGAACAGCGACACAAAAGCACACAAAAAAATTAACCTGCATAATCACGACTTCGCGTCCCCACTTCCAGCGCACCAATGATGCTATTATTCGATTACCACAATCACTCACCCAATACGAATAGCGACACAAAAGCACACAAAAAAATTAACCTGCATAATTACGACTTCGCGATTCTATGACAATTTCCGGAATTCCATTTCCCGGAATGGACGTTTTCCGGAATGGACATTATCCGGAATGGACGTTTTCCGGAATGGACGTTATCCGGAATGGACAGTATCCGGAATGGACGTTATCCGGAATGAAAATTCCCGGAATGGACGTTTCCCGGAATGGACATTTCCCGGATTTTTTTTTATATTACCTGATATGAGAATGAATGGAATCTTGCCTACTCACCTACTTGTGGTTAAGAATTATTTAGTTTGTACTCCGTTGGATTTGACAACAATATGAATATAAATACATGAATGATAAAAAGAAAGTGAAATGTTTGGACATGAACAATAGAAGCAAGTGTTGACTATTGAAACAATACTTTATCAACCACCACGAGATGTAACAATGTAGATCGATAGATATAAGACAAACACTATAGTTGTTTTTTACATTCTTTCAATGTGTTGTTATGTAAGAATTTTTCCTTCTTTTGTTAATCATTTGACTTATGTGACTAAATTCTACCATATTTAACTATAAAGCTGAATGATTATTTTCAAAGAAGGGAAAACCTGAAGAAAATAAAAAGCTTTTCAGAAAATCAATGTGTAATAAGTCCTGTCAAGAAAATAAATAGCTTGAGTGTATTTTTAAAGAATGAAAAACCTCAAGGAAAAATACATTATACATTGATTTTCTGAAAAGCTTTTTTTTATCTTGAGATTTTCCCTTCTTTAAAAATACACGTTCTTTCATCAAAGTAATGGGATTTATGTAAGAATTATCCCTTCTTTTGTTAATTCTACTAAATTTCAACTAGTTTTTGTTAAGGAACTCTCCACTATAAAGAAGAATGTGTTTTTTTTAAAGAAGGGAAATCCTCTAGAAAAAAAAACTTTCAGAAAATCAATGCATAATGTATATTTTCTTGAGGTTTTCCCTTCTTTAAAAATACACGATCTTTAATCGATGTGATGGAATTTCGTGTAAGGAATTTCCCTGCTTGTGTTAATCGGTTGACTTTTGTGACTAAATTCTACCAAATTTTATTATAAAGCAAAATCAAATTATTCGCTCTACAGCATTGCCTTGGCGTTCTCGATTGCGAGATTCCTACTCGAAACTAGGTGTCCGAAGGCTTGATTGTTGAGACAATTGCAAACCTCTTTTTACACCTTAGCTTCCATCCACCCCGGGATTCGAACTGACGACCTTTGGATTGTTTGTCCAACTGCCTACCAGCGACTCCACCGAGACAGGACCCAGGGAGACGACTCCTACACCTGGACTGAGCTAACGACCTAACCTTTTTAGGTTAGTCCGGGGCCAACATTTACTTCCCGTCCGACGGAAGGCGTGATCAGACAAATCTCGTCTCGAAAAATGCCACCGGGACCGTCTGGGATCGAACCCAGACCGACTGGGTGAGAGGCAATCACGCTTACCCCTACACCACGTGTCCCGGCTTTATTATAAAGCAGAATGTTTATTTCCAAAGAAGAGAAACCTCTAGAAAAATGAAAAGCTTTTCAGAAAATCATAAGCATAGGTGCCCAAAACCTATTTTTCAACATTTTGCGTCTGCCTCGGGATTCGAACCGGCGACCTCTCGATTGTGAGTCCAGTGCGCGGTCCGATTGATCCACACAGGCAGACATGAAAAGCTTTTCAGAAAATCAATGTATAATGTATATTTTCTTGAGGTTTTCCCTTCTTTAAAAATACACGATCTTTAATCGATGTGATGGAATTTCGTGTAAGAGATTTCCCTTCTTGTGTTAATCAGGTCACTATTGTGACTAAATTCTACCAAATTTTACTATAAAGCAGGGTGATTATTTTCAAAGAAGGGAAAACCCCAAGAAAATTTATAGCTTGAGTGTATTTTTAAAGAATGAAAAACCTCAAGGAAGTACACATTATAAATAGATTTTCTGAAAAGCTGTTCATTTACTAGAGATTTTCCCTTCTTTGAAAATAAACATTCTGCTTTATAAAAAAAATTGGTAGAATTTAGTCACAGAAGTCAACTGATTAACACAAGAAGGGAAATCCCTTACACGAAATTCCATCACATCGATTAAAGATCGTGTATTTTTAAAGAAGGGAAAACTTCAAGAAAAAATACATTATGCATTGATTTTCTGAAAGCTTTTTTTCTAGAGGATTTCCCTTCTTTAAAAAAAAACACATTCTTCTTTATAGTGCAGAGTTCCTTAACAAAAACTAGTTGAAATTTAGTAGAATTAACAAAAGAAGGGAAAATTCTTACATAAAATCCCATTACTTTGATGAAAGAAAGTGTATTTTTAAAGAAGGGAAAATCTCAAGATAAAAAAAAGCTTTTCAGAAAATCAATGTATAATGTATTTTTCCTTGAGGTTTTTCATTCTTTAAAAATACACTCAAGCTATTTATTTTCTTGACAGGACTTATTACACATTGATTTTCTGAAAAGCTTTTTATTTTCTTCAGGTTTTCCCTTCTTTGAAAATAATCATTCTGCTTTATAGTTAAATATGGTAGAATTTAGTCACATAAGTCAAATGATTAACAAAAGAAGGAAAAATTCTTACATAACAACACATTGAAAGAATGTAAAAAACATCTGATATCTATCGATCTACATTGTTACATCTCGTGGTGGTTGATAAAGTATTGTTTCAATAGTCAACACTTGCTTCTATTGTTCATGTCCGAACATTTCACTTTCTTTTTATCATTCATGTATTTATATTCATATTGTTGTCAAAACCAACGGAGTACAAACTAAATAATTCTTAACCACAAGTAGGTGAGTAGGCAAGATTCCATTCATTCTCATATCAGGTAATATAAAAAAAAATCCGGGAAATGTCCATTCCGGGAAACGTCCATTCCGGGAAATTTCATTCCGGATAACGTCCATTCCGGATACTGTCCATTCCGGATAACGTCCATTCCGGAAAACATCCATTCCGGATAATGTCCATTCCGGAAAACGTCCTTTCCGGGAAATGGAATTCCGGAAAATGTCATAGAATCGACTTCGCGTCCCCACTTCCAGCGCACCAATCAGTTAAACAGTTAAAAATATTTTCCACAAAAAACCAAGCTAAAGTTTAAATCTTTTTTCAAACATTCAATCAATTTGATAAAAAGAAACAGAATCATAATATTCGTTTTTCATTAACTTTGTTTTAAGGCAGATGTTACCTCTTGTTTTATATACAAAAATAATTAAAATCTTTTGTTTCATAAAAAAATATCATGAATATCTGTGTCAAATGTATCCAATATTTAGTAGGAGTTTTAATGTCTTAAATAACCGCTTCGTTCTCAAATAGATTGAAATAGTGAAAGGAACCGAGAGGAACCTTTTTAATGTGTGTTCCTTAGAAAGAATTGAGTGAATTTAAATTGAAAATTGTATAAAACATTAAAATAATTTTCAAGATTTAGAAAATAATTTTAAAAAGGGCATGCTTAGGATTCCCGACATTTTGACAACAAATCCCAAATTCCCGACTTTTTCCCGACTTTCCCGATTTTCCCGACTTTACCTTTTTTAACTAAAAGTTGGATTCTCAATATATCTATTTTGTTATTTAATTGTTTTTAGTGTTTTATGAGACACAAAACAGACATCTTTTGGTGAAAAATGTTGAAAATGCGGATAAAAAAATCGTTTTGGTAATTTTTAGGCTAATTTTCGGAAATTTTAGAATATTTTGTTTTTTTTTTAAATACTTTACGAAGGAACGAAACTCCGGAAAAAATGGAAAAGCTGAGGTAATTCCGTGTATTTTTTTTTCTGGGATTTTGAAAATGGGCGATTAGTTTTTGAGATATAGTCTCACAAAGAATTCGAATCGATGAAAATGTTTTTTTCTAAGTGTCAGCTTACTAGCCTTAGCCTGTAACGATATATCCAAAACTATTGGTTCGAATGAAACTTTTGTGAAATTTTGTGATTTTTCAATACAATTATCAGCTGTTGGTTCGATTTTCAATGTTAAAAAATGTAACTTTTTTGAAAATTTTCTGATCTTTTCAACAAAAATATATAATTTAAATTTTTAATATCAAGCATAACATATCGCAATTATCGCTCTATTTAAAAAAAATATATTTTGGCGGGCCGAGGTAACCCAACGGCATCCGGAATATATCCGATAACATTGTACTATATTTTCCTTCTTTATGACAGCTAAAAATATGAAAAAATCTGGAAAATATCCAGAAAAATTGGATGCATTTAATATCGTAATTTAGTTTTCAGCTCAAATTACTTTTTCTGTGTTTTATATTCTGGATTATATGATGGAACTCTAAAAATAATGAATCACAAGTCAATCAATTTTCCAAATCATTCTAACATCCTTCTTCATCTGCTCTTCTCCCTTCCTCCCGTTACCAGGATCATGCCAAAGGGTATCGACTACCGCACGCTGATGGCACGTGGCAACCCGTCGTCGTCACGCGCCAGCGTGCACACGTTTAAAATTCCGTCACGAAAAGCGCGCCTCAAACTGGCCCTCATCCTGGTCAGCGTGGTGGTGGTATTTTTGTACAGCCTCAGCCTGCCGTGGATCGCCGGTGGTGGCAACGGGAACGCGTACTGGGAGGAGCTCTTCGTGACCAAGGATGACGAGCAGCACTTTAACTACAACAGTTCGTACTTTGTGAACTCAGCGGGCTGTAAGATGCCCAGCTTGCCCATCATGGACGACAACATTCAGAAGTTTATGCAAAAGGCGGACCCGTTGAACTGCACTCCGGCGTTGATCCAGAGTGATGCGAACTCGATCTGGTACCAGCTGACGGAGGAGGACGTCGAGAAGCACTACGAACTGGCGAACGCCAGCATGATTCAGTGTTGCTATCGACCGTTTGAACGCAAGTCCAACAACGCGGTACGGATCGTCGGTCAGGAGCAGTGCTTCGGGTATGGCGAACGGGCGGAGATCGTCAACGAGTTCATCGCGGTCATTTGTACGCACCCGAGTAAGAGTTCGATCTTCTATCGGGATTACTTTGCATTTGTACCGCTAAAGCCGACGGTGGAGGAGCGTTGTGAAGCGACGAGGAACGAGTTGGACGCGAGGTTCGGGAAGGAGGAAGGCAGGCTGAGCGTTATGATTCTGGGGATCGACAGCGTGTCCAGGTTGAACTTCCACCGGCAGATGCCGCTGACGGCTGAGTTTGTGATCGACAAGTTGAAGGGTAAGAGTTGGAAATACTTTGGGTAATACGTCGTCTAAATTAATTTTCTCTTACAGCGGTTGAAATGTTTGGCTACAACAAAGTCGGGGACAACACGTATCCTAATCTTGTTCCAGCGTTGACCGGACTGGACGTGGAGGAGCTAGCAGCCGCATGTTATCCGTACTCGAATAGTACTTTTGATCTGTGTCCGTTCATTTGGCGCAAATTTGCAAACGCAGGCTATCGAACGTTCTACTCCGAGGACAGCAGCACGCTGGAAACGTTCAACTATTTGAGAAAGGGCTTCCGTGAGCAACCTACCGATTATTATCTGAGGAGTTTTTTCCGACAGGCGGACTCTTCTATTGGATACAATAAAAAGGTGAACGCCAAACTCTGTCTCGGAGGTAGGAATCCAACACAGATCTTGGTTGAGTATGGCAGGAAAATAGTCACAGCTATGAAGAGTCGGTTGAGCTTCTCCCTCTTATGGGCCTGTACGATGACGCATGATCTGCTCAACTATCCAGCGCTGGTCGACGAAGACTACAGAGGACTGCTGGAGCACATGGAGAAGGAAGGATCTCTCGACAAGACAGCGGTCATACTTTTGAGTGATCACGGAATCCGATGGGGCAGCTACCGTAACACATATCAAGGCATGATGGAGGAACGTCAACCATTTCTCCATCTCATACTTCCACCGTGGTTCCAGCAAAAGTACCCAACAGCGTACCGCAACCTTCGCAAAAACCGTCAACAGCTCACGTCACATTTTGACCTGTACGAAACGCTCAAAGATCTTGTGGACGTCACAACCCTCTCTCAATCCGCCATCAAACAGCGGTCGTATGAACTGCTCGAAACCAAACCAGTACCCCGTGGAATCTCTCTATTCCTCCCAATTTCACCCAGCAGAACCTGCGAAGACGCTGGGATCGCACCCCACTGGTGCACGTGCCACGATCACAAACCGCTTCCAACCAACGACCATCGGGTCGTAACGGCCACCCGCTTCACCGTGACCAGCCTCAACCAAATGCTCAAAAAGTATCCCCAGTGCAGCACGCTCCATCTGTACTCGATCGAGGACGCCAGCCTCGGAATTTCAACCGAAGAGATAATCTCGAAAAAACCAACGAACCAGTTCAGTGACATTAGCGTCCGCTTCGTGACGAAACCCGGCGAGGCGGAGTTTGAAGCGACGGTCCGGATCGATTCCCACAATCAGTGCGCGCTGACCGGAAGCGTGAGCCGGACGAATCTGTACGGCAAGCAGAGCTACTGCGTGGATGACTACCGGATGAAGCTGTACTGCTTTTGTGCGAGATGAACAGCTTGAACAGCTCAATGGTTAGAACAACGGGTCATGGAAACTCTTTTCTTCTTCGATATCGTACTCGTGTTAGATGATAGGCTCGGAGCAATACCCAATAATCAAAATACTTAACATAGAACAGCGCGCATGCAGTGATTGAGTGATTGTGATCAGTATTACGCAGTGAACACGTGTATTCGATCATTTTGGTATACCACATGGAGAGTGAGCATTTTCTAGTTACATTCATTTTGAAGAATTTTTATGTTTTTGTTACTTAAAGTGAATAAAACATTATTTTTTACCAATGTTGGTTTTATTTTTTTCTGCGTAAGTCCTAATGATGAAAGAATGTTAAAATTTCAATATTTCACAAAATCTTTAATTAATTCACCGCTAGTTTCATCGTGAACATTAACAGTGTAATGTTTTAAAAATTCTTTTGAAAGCAATTTGTAGATCTTACGTATACATTGCTTGAAAAAGATTGCAAAAATGTTGCGTCGTTCCAGAGAAATCGACGAAATAAAAAGCGTTACGTTACGTTTTAGTGTAACGGATGAAGGAGGCGTTTCCCTCTTAGTACCAACAACACACCAAACCAAGCCTGCTCAGGTGGAGTCGTTGGTCAGCGGTTGAACTCGCAATCCAAAGTTTCGTCGGTTTGAATCCCGGGGTGGAAGGTTCTTTGAAGTAGAAAGAGGTTTGGATGCTCTCCCTATTCAAGCCAACTCCTAACCGCTGAAAAATTTAGCGCCCGATCAGACTGATGATTGAATAAAATCGGGCTGACTGTAGAGTCGCAACCCAGACTCCTTGACATTCAGGACGTAGCACCATCGCTGCCCATCGTTAACCTTCCAACCACCCACTGACCTAATGTTCGCTTCCGTCGTGCCCTGTTCCTGATTTCGCCAACCGGTTCTAACACAATTCAATCACTCTCAGACTTCCGCGCCATACGTTCACTCGAGATCTCAACTGTCCACAGCGTAAACATAAACACGCGCGCGCCTCTTTTCATTCGCTGTCAAAATCAAGTACACTGGTAAACAGCATAACACTTTTTTCAGTTCACTTTTACACACTTGTATGGGATTTTTCAGTTCAAATATGATTACACGAAAGTGTGTACATGATACACATTTTCGTGTAATCATACTTGAACTGAAAAATCCCATACAAGTGTGTGAAAGTGAACTGAACAGTGTGTAATGTTGATTATCAGTGTACACGCTTCTGTAACAACTAGTCTGATTCGGGTTGTTTTTGTATAAACAAAATACAACAATGATTTTGCAGTATTTGAGACGTTCTCAGGCGTAACTTTTGACCAAACACAAAAATATTGAATTCGGCCTTTGAGACAATGAGACTTACTTCAACAATCATTACAAATGGAAAGGCTCTCAAAGCAGTCGACGCACCCCCCGTTTACCGCATACTTCTGAAAATCGATGAACAACATAGAAATTTATGCTGCACGGGCTTGCCTCTTCCCGGTGGGTGGTGTCAGCCGTCACGATCCGCAACGCACATGCCGCGTTTTGTTTACATTTTTTTTTCGCTGCGCGCTCGTTGAGTCGTGAATTTGTTGCCATTTTCCCAACTTTTAAAAGCAATTTAGTGAAAAGCAAGTGCACGATGAAGGTAACGAAGCACAAAAAGGCCCGCAAGTACATGAGCTTCTACATCAACAACTTTGGCTTCCGGGAACCGCTGCTGACGCTGATCGACGGAACGTTCTGCCAGGCCGCGTACAAGGCCCGTCTCCAGATCGAGGACCAGCTGAAAAAGTACTTCCAGTGCGAGCTCAAGCTGATCGTGACGGCCTGCATCATCACCGAGGTGGACAACATTGGCGGCCCGTTGGCCGCGGTTTGCCAGCTGCTGAAGAAGTTCCTCGTGCATCGGTGTGGCCACGAAAAGGCGCCCATTTCGGGGTCGGCCTGCATCAAATCGATGACCAAGACGTGCAACTACATCGTGGCCACTCAGGACCGAGGTTTGCAGGAGTGGGTCCGGTCGAAGCCAGGCGTTCCGCTGTTTTACCTGCACAACAATCTTGTGCCGACGTTGGTGCAACCGTCGGAGGTGAGCGTGCGGGCGGCGGCCAGCAAGAGTGTGGCCAGGGTGCAGGTACGGGAGGTGGACACGCAGACGTTGACCAGTTTGAAGCGGAAGGAGGGAATATTGGTGGAGGAGGACGGTGGGAAGGTCAAAATTAGGAGGAAGAAGAAGGGCAAGAATCCGCTGTCGTGCAAAAAGTCCAAGAAGCGGAAGGAGCCGGGAACGGAAGTAAAGGACGCTGTTCAGGACCATGCCATTGAGAAGAAGAAGAGGAAACGCGTGAAACTGGCGAAGCACGTGGTGGATCATTTGAAGAGTATAAAGGCGGGTGGAGACCAATAAATTGTTGAGTTTAAAATAACGAATGGTCTTTTCAATATACTTCTGACATCCTTTTTTTTCTCCATTTCTTATGTTATGAATTTTTTTAATGTGTTTTGTTCAAAATATTGTTAAAACAAGATAAATAAATTTCAAAACGCTACCCGTTCTGAAACATTTCTTGAAATTTTGAATTGATGATTCTTTTGCAAGGGTTCCACCCGCGATCACAAATCGGACGAGACGCAAACCTGCTCCGAAGTATTGCGCGTATTCCCGAAAAAGACACGCGGCATACCAGCCTCGAAACGACGCGCCGCACTTTCGGCAAATGCGCGCTGTCAAATTCCATACTGCGCGTTTTGTTTTTGTTGATCTTCTTCTTCGAATTGCATGGCATTGTTGCCGGGTATGTTTTTTATTGCACCAAAAGTGCAGAAAAAAGCTGGCAACAGTGTCTGCGGCACATTCTGAAATGCCGCGCGGCGTGTACCTTCGAGAGAAACGAACAATATTCCTAACGGTTTGCAAACAGGCAATTAATCCCTCAAATTTTATTAAAATAAGGTCGTAGTGCACGAATGGATAAAATACCATGAAAAAATACGTTTATTTAATGTCCGTGATTTGGTTATTTGAAGTCTCATACGAACCGTCTGATAATGGAACATTGGATAATCGAGGCTTCGGATACTTGAGTCTGGCCTAGGTATATTTACCTTTCCAATCACTACTGAATACTCTCTCCGATCAGCTAGTATGATTCTGGCTCTGACATGTTGATCGCCCTGTGTCACTCAAAGCTGATTCAATATCTGAGCTGAATTTTAATCATTTGATTCGATTCGATCATTTTTTCAGAAACCGCACTCTGGCTCTGAAAAAAAGTAAATTAAGAATTCAAAATTCGTATTATTTTTTTCAATCTATAACATCGTAGAATAAAAATATGAACTTTTTAAAATTAAAATAAACAAGTTATAAAACTCCTTTTTTTAATTTTTTCAGTTCCTAAGTTTTAAAAATGTTGTAACTTTTTATATTTTTTTTTAGGTTTGAGCATTTGAATGAAAAGTATTTTAAATGTAGTTTACACCAGTCCAGTTGTTTTAAAATTGTTACTTTGCAAAATAACAAAATACAGTCCAAACCTTGGTCCAGAATCGATAATCCGAAGACCTTCGCAAAATCTTACTTCGGATAATTGAATAGCGAATTTTTTTTTTTCGTTGTCTTATGTTTGAATGTTTAGCTTTAGTATGACCCTCAAACTACTCTAAAGTGATTTAGAATTTATAAACCAAAGATGGCGATGATGAATTATTGAAAAAATGCATTTTTAATTTCACATGCAACCACTGCCGTTCTACGCATAATTGTCCCATGTCAGTTTTTGACGATTTTGACTTTATGCCATTTTTAAGTTTAGTCTGATGTGTACTTTAAGAAAAACACATAAAATCTGGTACTTTGTTCGGAAACTCATCAAAAACAACACCAAGTCTGTTTGTCCCATCGTTGAACTTCTACGCATAATTGTCCCACCAAGTATTTTCTTACACGGAATCATTAGTTTTACTAAGCATTATGCCTTGTTTACCTGTTGTATAGCAAGAGGATCACAAATAAGGGTGATAAACTGCTAACTGGGGCGATTAGGGACACATAGGGCGAATAGGAACCCACGGGACAATTATGCGTAGAAACACAGAAATCGGTCGAAAAATTTCAATCGCGTTTTTCTCAGTTGCACTTTTTTGAACATGGGACAATTATGCGTAGAACGGCAGACCAACCATTCAAATTTGACTAAATTAAGGTCGCAGAGATTGTATTAACAACCTAGTCGAACCATGCTCAATATGCTTATTTACGCAGGAATATGCATTTCAATCTATTTTCAGATGATTGATGATGATTAGACTAGTTTTTTTTTATAAAAACGGCTTAATTAGAATATAAATATTTAAAATCAAATTTAATCATAACCCTTTTTTTATTCTTGGTTTTAATAAATCTGGAGTTTTTTTTTTTTGAAAAGGTCCAATAAACCGAATTTCCAGTTTTTGCTTTTTGGGTGTTTTTGAAACCGCCTTGAGTCAAGGGTATTAAAAAACACCCAAAAAGCAAAAACTAAAAATTTGGTTTATTGGACCTTTTAAAAAAAAAAACACCAGAAATGTCCTTTTGAATTTTAGACTTTCAACGATTTTGTTTTTTTTTTATTTGATTGAAATTAAAGAAAATCAAAATTTAATGCGAATATTTAAAAACATCAGTCCCTCGACTCTGGCCGAGGTTAAAGGCCCAAAAAAAAATATATAAATTGAAATTACAAGCCAGAATTTCAACGTCTCTATGAAAAAATTGTTGCAATGCATTACTATATACACCTGAAAGTTAATTTGAAATCATTAGTTTTCAAAACAAGTTGAATCGTACGAGGAAAATTTTTAGCGAATAAAACAGACTAAAATTCTACATATTCAATGAACACGAACATGCTTAAAAATAATTCCAACCAGAGGAATGCAATTCAAATTATTTTCAACTGATTGCCCTTAAATTTCCCTTGGAATTATTAAGTCTTACGAAAAAAATAAGTTTTTTTGCCTTTGATGTTTCGAGCCGATGTCAAAACATTTGAAAAATATTTTAAACAGCATAAATATAGAGTAAAATGAAAAATACCTTAAATTTGATTTTATGCAATAAAAAAACATAAAATTTTGATTTAATTTAGATTTTGCATTTCAAAATTTAAGAAATAATAAAAGATATGTTAACCAATTTAAAAGGATATTTTAAAAAAAACCATATAACTAGGCTATTATGACTAGGCTTAGTGATTTTTCGAGCTCAAAAATTGCAAATTTCACGGGGACCATAATTTCAAAACACCAAAATTCACAGAAATTTCGTGGAATGTGAAAAATGTTAAAATAACTTTGAAAAACTTAAGCTTAAATCACAAAAAACTATATTTAAGCTTTATTATGAATTATTCTTCAATAAACTAAAAAAATCTACACTTCATTTGAACGTGACACAGGTATATTCTGGAACGAAATTCAGGACATGCGTATTTTCATTTATTGAACTGCTTTTTTAGATGTTCAACTAATAATTTTGCTTATTTGCATTTATTTAATTCTTCACATTTTATTGAATATCATATCAGAGCAAAATTATTGAGATAATATGAATTTTCTGCGACATTTTGCCCAGTTAAAAATGTTATTAAAGGTTATCATCTCATTTTTCAGAAACAAAATTAAAAATCAATAGGCAAAAATAATTTATTTAGTTACAAAATCTTTAAATTTTTTTTTGAAATCAGAACAAAAAACAAAAAAGGGGGTATTTTTTAATTTCCACGGGAACCATCCACCCAAATAATCATATAAAAGTAAGCAAAACTCGAAAAAATAATGCAATTTTAAAAATCAGTGCAATTTAAAAAAAATATCACAATATACTTGTTTAGTCAATTTTAACATGTTTTGGGGGTTTTGGGTGAAAAAGCCAACATTTTGTCGCCGTCGTGCTAACTTGTCGTGCGTGCATTTTGGGCCAAATTGAGTTAAGAACGCCATTTTGCAGCTCAGAATGCCTCACCATTTGACCTTCACAGATCCCCAAAATTCGATTTCAATCCTGAGATATTCAATGAAAACCAAAAGAGCTCCGAAAATTTTTGTCACTTTTCATATGAAAGAAGTTTCAATCTTGTCGTGCTATCTTGTCACTCCCTGAAAATTGATGTAAGTGCGACAAAGGGCAAAGGGATTTCAGGTCAGAACGCGTTTGACGCACGTACAAGTTAGACTACCGCAAACATTTGTATTATAACTCGGGACTCCAGGAACAAACTTTAACCAAACTTCGGGACAATGCACGTAGTGGTCAGCCAAACAAAACGTGATTGTTATTGTTTACACTGCGTGCTTTCGTTTTTGTTTATTCAAAGGGGATTTGAGATTTTCAAAAAATTGTTTACGTGGTTTGTGGATGGTCCCTTGGGAGACTCTAGCACGGACGTCCGTCACTCTAGCATTTGACCTCGGATAAAAAGTTTCCAATCCAAGTTTTTTTTTCCAAATTTTGGTTAAAAAAAAGGTAACTTGTTCCAAATTTCAGAGTGGTCCAGATCGCAAAATTAAGTGGAAAATGGATTTCCAGAAATATGGTGAAGTTTTGGTGTCTTGAGAAAAAATGTTGCAAAGGAAGAGTGACAACTTTTGGTTAGGTTGAAAATTAGGGTGGTTCACGATTAGGGTGGTTCACGATTAGGGTGATTTTGAAAATCTAACTTGTCAGCAATATTTATGAGATTTTTTTTGTCTACTAGAAAATTGTTGGACTTGCCAATTCGAGCAATTTTGTCGAAGACACCAAAATTGTATCTCGTAATCTACGCCTTATATGACCAAATTTATAGAAAGCATCTGAGCAAACCTTCAAAATTCAGTTTTTCAGGATTAAGTTTTAGAGAAAAGTGATATTCGGGGCACTTTGAGAGCTCTGAAAAACGAACATTTTTAGTTTTTGACATGTCAATTTGGACTTAAGGGTAAAAAGTTACAGCCATTTTAAGGTAAAAAAGATGCACATCTGGTCCGTGATTTGATCCCAAGTTCCAAAGAAATCTTCAAATAATCGGATAATCGAGTGTGTACTGTACCTGAAAACAGAAACCAACAGCAATGCATTGTCACTTGCCTGATCATGATGCTGATATTTTTTAACTAAAGTACAATGCAAAGGCGTATTTTTTTCAAGTGTAGTTTATTTATGATTTCTTTGTTTTCTCGAATGTTTAACGCTTTTTGATTTTTATTTAAATATACGGTCAAATGCTTTTATGTTCCGATCTGCGTTGAATGCTTTTCTTTTTGAAAGATCTTTGATAAATAAACCGTGGATAATATGAAGCTAGAGTATTTATTGGACAAAATAAAAAGTTTACGCGTGACGATCTTCCCTCGGAACTTTCAGAACTTTTCGAAATTTTTGGCTGATATTCGAGCATCGAATTCAAATTTCAGATAAAAAATAAGAAGAAAACGCTTTAAAAACAGGAAAAGAAAGTAAAACGAACATGTGTGCTCTCCAGCCCCTCAGTCCGCGGCACCGCTTCTCCCCCACAGCAGCGTCGGCTTGTATCAGATCTGCTTGAGGCCGAGCGCCTGGATGCCCATCAGCAGCATCCGCAGGCCGGTCGCGAGCGAGCTGGTCGGGTTGGCCGCCAAAAAGTTCTGGCAGTTTTGGGTCAGCTCGCGCATCACCTTCGGGGCGTGCTCCTTCGTGATCGGGTCGGTCCACCGCAGGTTGATGATCGACTCGGTGAGGTACCTTTGGGGAAAGAGGGGGAGGTTATTGTTTATTGTTGGAGGGTTCGAAAGGGTCAATTTTACCTGTGCTTCAGGTCGTTGTAGTTGGACATGTCGGCGGAGATTTGCTGGATCAGCGACAGCAGTACGGTTTGCTCGAGCGGACACGGGTTGAAGACGAGCCGGAACTCGGCCTTTTCCATGGTGAACTCGACGAGGCTCAGATCGTTGGAGAGCAGCGCTTTGTGGAAGGCCTTGTTGATCTGGGCGTGGGTCAGCATCTGGCGGATCTGTTCCTGCACGTCCACCATGGACGGGGCCGGTGTTTGGGCCTGTGATCGTACGGCGGACAGAACGGAGTCCTCGAGGGAGGAAGCCTGCGCTTCGAGGCCCTTTTCGATCTCCTGCCGGATGGTGTCGCGCAGGATCTTCAGCAGGTTCGTCTGCAGCACCTTAAAGTCTCGGCCGATGTCCTCGCGCAGGACCGTCGTGCTGGCCTTGTTCTGCCGGTCGGCGGTGCCGTTGACCTGCTCGGGAACCTTCTTGATGAGTTCGGCCAGCTCCTGGGTGCGGTCGGTGACGGTTTTCTGTTGTGCGACGTACTGGTCGAGCTTTTGCACGTCTGAAAGAGAGGGGAAGCAACTCATTAGAGCTAAGTACGGAGATCGGAAGGAATGTGGTCAAGAAATGTTGCGCATTCTTTTCGTGACATCAAAAATTTTAAAATTAAATATTGTTTAAAAATTTTAAATTATAAAATTCAAAAAATCGAAGACTCAAAAATTTAAAATTTTGCAATTAATAAATTCTGAAATTCGAAACTCCAAATTTTTAAAGTTCTAAAATTTTAATGTTCTGAAAATCTATAGCTTTAAAATTCGAAAATGCAAAAACTCTGAAATTCTAAAATTCTAAAAATTTTGAATTCTACAATTCATCAATTCTAAAATTTCAAAATTTAAAAGGTTCTTGATTTCAAAAATCCTAAAATTTTTAAAATTCTGAATATCCAAAAAAAAAATCAGTTCGGCAATTTATAAATTCTGAAATTAAAAACTAAATTTTTTTGAATTTCTAGAATTTTAAGGTTCTGAAATTCTAAAGTTTTAAAATTCAAAAATGCTTAAATTTCAAAATTCAAAAATTCAAATATTCTAAAATTCTATAATACTAAAATTCTAAAAATTTTAAATTCTTAAATTCTAAAAAAATTATGGAATTAAAATCTTAAAATTAATTTTTAACATTTAAAATACCAATTCTGAAATTCAAATTTTTTAAAATTCTTAAATTCAAAGACTCAAAATTTTAAAATTCTATAATTTTTAAATTATTAGATCCAAATATTCAAAAAATTACATTTTTTTAATTTCTAAAATTTTAAAGTTCTAAAATTTCAAAGTTCTGAAATTCTAAACTTCAAAAATTCGAAAATCTAAAATTCAAATATTCTGAAATTCTAAAAAAAAAATTCTGAAATTCTAAAGTTCTAAAATGTTAAAATTCTAAAATCCTAAAATTCTAAAAAATTTGAATTCTAAATTTCTAAAATTTTAAAATTCTTCAATTCTTGAATCGTAAAATTTTAAGTAATTAAAATTTCAAAATTAATTTTCAACTTTTAAAATTCATTTTTTTTCAATTCATGATTTCTAGACTTTTTTTGAAAAGGTCCCATAAGCTATCATCTTTCATATGTTTATAGGACCTAATCAAAAAAGTTCTAGATTTCAAAAATTCAAAGACTAAAAAATTTACAAATCAACGTTTTTTAACTTCTGAAATTCAAATATTCAAAACTCAAATTTTATAAAATTCTAAAATTTAAAAGTTCTGAAATTCTTAAGTTTTCAGAATATTAGAATTTTAGAATTTAAGAATATTTGCATTTCAGAATATTAGAATTTTAGAATTTCAAAACTTTAGAATTTCAGAATTTCAAATTCTAAAGTTTTGAAATTCAAAAATTCTAATATTTTTAAATGCTATAATGCTGAAATTCTGAAATTCTAAAATTCTAATATACTGAAATTCTAAAAATTCTTCAATTCTGTAATTCTTAAATTAAAAAAATTAAGTGATTAAAATTTTTAAATAGATTCTAAAATTTGAAAAAAAATCGATTTTTTTTAATTCTAAACTTTAAAAATTATGAATTTCCAAAAATTTGAAAATTTTAAATTTTGCAATTTCTAAATCCGGAATTTAAAAATTCAATTAAATTTAATTAACTTAAATTTTAAAGTTTTAAAATGTTGATGTTCTGAAATTCTAGAGTTCGAAAATTCTTAAATGCTGAAATTCTGAAATTCTAAAATTTTAAAATTCTACATTCTTTAATTACAAAATTTTCAAATTTTAAGAAATTATTTTTAAATTCTACAAATTTTAAATTCAAGAGCTCGAATTTTTAAAATTCTAAAATTTTAGAGTTCTAAAATTTTGATGTTCTGAAATTCTATAGTTTCGAAATTCTAAAATGCTCAAATTATAAAATTCTAAAAATTTAAATTCTACCATTTTTAAATTTTGAGTTTCAAAACTTCAAAAACATTTTTTTTGTTCTAAAATTATGAAATTCTAAAATTCTACATTTCTTAAATTGGAAAATTTCAAAATTGTAAAATTCTTGATTTCTAAAATTCTAAAATTTAAAAATTCTAAACTTCCAAAATTTTTAAAAAAATAATATCAAAAATTCTATAATTTTTAAATCCTGCAATTCAAAAAATCTTAAATTAAAAATTCAAATATTCAAAAATTGAAAATTATTAAATTTTTTAATTGTTGGTAAAAACCATGCCGTCAGAAAATCCAAAATTTTTGGGTTATTTTAGGTAAGAAACAAGTTCTTCGGTCTTGAATTTTAATTCTTGAAATTATTATTTTTTGAACTTTTCAATGGTAGCATTATTGAATATTTGAATATTTTATGTTCTAAACTTTGCAGATTTTGAACTTTGCAGTATTTAATCTCTGATTTTTGAATATTATTCTTTAGATTATTGAATTTTGGAATTTTTTGATATTTTTAATATAGAATTTATGAATTTAAATTATTTAACATGAAATTCGAGTTCTGCGACCTCATTTCTGTCAGATTCATATAGTTGGTTGCCTATTAAATTAGGAAATGGATTTTTCAATATTTAATCACCATCAGTTTGGCCGCCATGTTAAAAAAATGGTAGTGATTCGATTATCCGAAGTTTCATACAAACCTTCGGACAATCGAAACTTCGGAGAATCGAGTCTGGACTGTATTTGAAATTTGAATTCCTGAATTTCCTAATTTTTATATCAAATTTTTTAAGCTTTTTTTTCTGCTAGACAATGCTTTTCTCTCTAGTTTACTTCATTTGGAGGAAAAAACAAAACCTGTCCTGTTAGTATTAAGATTCTGCGTTTTGAGATTGAGAATTATAAGGCAAATCAGAACTTTCTAAATTCTGAAGCAACATTTGAAAAGGGCGGATTAGCATTTTGACAGCTAGAACTGTTTTGCAAATCTCAGAGAATAGGTAACTTTTTCGCAAAACTCGAAGTTTTACATTTTTGCGTTCCGTTCGAGCTCTCAGGGGGAAACAATCTACAATTACAAAGACTTACATTCTTTCGTGCCGGCCGAGAAGGTCAGGTTCAGCTGGCGGAACAGTTCCTGCGAGGAGCGCTCGTACCCGGGCAGAATGATGTTGCGCAGAGATTCCTGGTAGACCTGCTCCAGGCCCTTCCGGACGCCGGCCTGTATCGAGTTGCCGACGGCTTCGACGAAGCTCTGGCTGCGGCACACGATGTCGATCGTGTTGCGCATCGTCAGGTCGGTGTGCTGAATCTTGCTCGCAAGCTCAATCTTCATCTGGGTCGCGATCTGGTCGATTTTGGAGCCGATCATCGGCAGCATCGAGCGGTTCAGCTCGGTCATGATCATCGGGATGACGCGATCGGAGATGCCTTTGGCCATGATGGCCGGTAGGGTTTGCGTGATCATGTCGCGGATCTGCAAGATCTGGTTGTGGCTGGCGAGTTGCGTTTCGGCGCGAACCTTCTGGTCGTACCGCGTGACCAGTTCCGTAATTCGGGTGTTGATGCTCTGCTTGACCTGACCGAGGCTGGCCTGGTATCGGTTCAGCTCTTCGGCGTTTTTGTTTTGCTGCTCGTGCAGCTGCGTGCGAAGGTCGGAGATTTGGCGGGATTGTGCTTGGACAATGTCGAGCAGTCGGTCGAGTTTTTCCTCCAGATGTTTGGAGTTTTGCGGAACGGTCACGATCAGTGGTGGCGCAGGGGCGACTGGAACCGGTACCGCTTGCGGGTTCGATCCGAGGAAGGTGGTCTGCGGTGGATGTGGCACTTCCGGCACCTTTGGCCAATCGATGCTACTCTTCGGTTCACTCTTGATCGTGACCTGCTCGGCGGTGGCCACCGGTGCAACCGGTTCTTTGTTGATGGGTTTGACCTCGGGGACGACCTTCTGCGGAGCAGGCACCGGCGCCGACTTTTGCGTGCTAACCCTTCTCTGACCCAGCTCCTCCTCGTCATCATCGTCGTCAATGTTCTTGAAGTTGTACCCTTCGTCGTCGTCCAGATCTTCGATGATTTCATTCTCCAGATCGTTCAACTCATCGTCGTCCGCCCCGATGCCGTCCGTTTCGTCCAGCAGAATGTTGTCCGAGTCGTAGTACTCGTTCAGACAGTCGTTGTCCTTGAGCGACAGGATCTCCTGCACTTCCCGGCTCGGGCTGGACCCGCCGCTGGCCAACATCTCCGCCGACGGCATCGGCGGAACGGGGGGCGTTTCCTGCATCGCCGCCACCTTCTGCTGCAACTCGACCGACTTGCGCACCTTGGCCTGCTCCTGCTCCTCGATCATGGTGCTGTTGACGATGTTCAGCATGTTCAGCGGCGATTGCTTGTCCGCCTGCAGGGTGTCGTTCGGTGAACTTCCGGTGGCCGCGGCCGACGCCGCCGTAGGCGCGTTCGTCTTCAGCTGCTGCTGCTTGGTGGCGTTCGCCAGCATAAACAGCGTGTTGAGGACGTCCGGATTGACGGCTTCGGTGTCTGCGTTGGACTTTTCGCTGGTCGCAGCGAACGAATCCGGCGTCATGAGGGTCACCTTGGGTTGGGCGCTGCCGGCGGAACTTCCGCTGGTGTTGGCCACCGCTCGGATGGCGGCCGGATCGGCGATTACGTTTGGCGAAAGGATTCGCTTCAGCTCGTTGGTTGGCTCCGTTGTTGTGCTGGTGTTGTTTTCCGGGATGATTGGAACGAGGGAGGCTTCCGCTGGGCCGTTGGTTGGGGTTGTCTCTTTGGCGGCCAAGCCGCTGGAAATTGACGAAAGCGAGACGTTCTTGTAGTCGGAGCTGCTGATGCTGGAGAGCGTACTACGCACGTCCGTGCCGAAAGTAACGTTCGGTTGGTAGAACAGGTGGCACTCTTGGACGCTCTTCGGTTGGACCAGGAACATCCGGATGACGACGCAGTAAAGGGACGAGTTTTCCTCGTCGTAATCTTCCAGCTCTTCGATCAGGTAGGCGTCGCTCGTTTTGCACATCCGGACGGCCACGTCCAGGATGCCGAAGCTGAGGATGGGCGACGAAAGTGGGAACTCCGCGATCGAAGAGATGTACGCCTTGCTGGTTGAATTGCTCGCGCTCGTGGCGGAGCTGATGTTGGACAGCGAGGTCGAGTTGTGGTCGGACTTGGTGTCTCCTCCGCCTTCCGGGGATTTGCCGTTGGTGGTGATGGCTGCGGCTCCGTTGCTGGGCAGACTGGCGTCTTTGCGCACTTGCAGCACGTACAACTCGCGGGTCGTCATGTCGGAGAGGACGAGGTACGACGAGGTCGGGTCGATTTCGACCTTGAAGCAGAGCGGCTGCTCGATCGACGGAATGAACTTGATCGTCTGGGTGCACTCCCAGGTTTCGCAGCACCAGACCTTGATTTCGGTGTTGTTCTCCGCGCAGGTTATCGCGTGCTTCCAGAGGGTTTGACTGAAAAAGAAGATTCATGAGACGATGAGGCGATTTGAAATCAAAAGTCCTTACTCTGTATAATTGTCCAAAAAGAAGAAGCTACTGATTGTCTTGCCGCCGTGCGGCTTCCACTTGTGCAGGCACCGCGGGTTCCCATCGTTGGTGTGTTTGTACACCTGGTAGAACCGAATGACGTCATCTTCGCAGCTGACCGCCAGCGTCGTTCCGTCCGCCGAGAAGATCCCCACGTTATCAGCGGCAGCGAGTCCTGGAACTTGAACCCGCCCTCGGAGATGTCCTTGCCGGAGATTTCGCCCGCGCCGTAGTGCTGAACCACGGTACTAATACTGTAGCACTGGAAAATGTCCCCGCGGCTCCACACCAGCAGCTGGCTGGCGTAATCGTCCGCGTCGTGGGTGCTGTCCGGCAGACACGGACACCACGAGATCTTGTCCCGCGTCGGGACGTGCCCATCGAGCGGATCGTTCACCTTCAGCAGCATCGAGCACACGATCTTCTCGTTCTCGATCTTGACGCTGTGCACGTGCAGCGCGATCTGCTCGATGATCCCGAGCAGAATCTGCGACGAACTGTGCGCAAACTGCAGATCCAACACCTCGCCGGACATTCCCTTAATCAGCGCGCGCTGACCGAGTCCCAAGTGCACGATCCGAACCATTCCCTCAGGCGTCTGGCGGTGATTCACTGCAAAAAAAAAAAACAAAAACTCAATCAAAAAGATCCAACCAAAACAAACCCGGAACACTCACCGGTAATCGCGTACGCAATCAGCTTCCCCTCGCCGTGACACGCAATCAACCGGCCCGGATAGTTGCGCTGCTCCCACTTGTAGTCCACGATGTTCTTTAGCTTCACCTTCGAGCTCCCATGGTCGTGCTTGCCCAAACTGCCCAACACGGTCACGTTCCGCCCGTTAATCTCGAAGCAGTGCTGCTTCTCGTCCTTGTTGAACACGATCGCCGTCGAGGCCAGGCTGCTCGCGCCCGAAGTGTTCGTTTTACTCATCCTGCTGCTACCCTCCGAACGCTCTTCCACAACCTGTTGTCCTTCCGGAATCTGCCGGTCTTGTTGCTGCTGCCGAAGCCCTTGGAGGAGTGCGCGACCAATCTGAACTGTTCCAATCAAAACAAGAATTAGCATAGCATCACGGCCGGTCGGTGCGCGGGGTGGGGCGTCGTGTGAAATTCTCAACCTACGGGGTCGTCGGTGGTTCCGGTGGGGTCAACGCGTCAGCAGACAACTCAACTCTCTCTGTTTTGACCAAAATGACCGACAAAAAAAAATGGGGGCCGAAAAATGATTCGACTTTTAACGGGCGAAAAACGGCACTCCGGGGCAACAAACTAGCGGGCACGGTTCCGCGGGTCGTAAATTGCCGAAGGCAAGTATTTGCGGTCGCTAAGGCGAGCTATTTTGTGGAATTTTTCGCAAAAATTAAACGCAAAAACTTGGAGTTTGCACCGCCGATTTTTCTTTGCTTTTTTTTTGGCTCGTTCGGCTTCCCGCATCAGCGAAGCTGTCAGCGGGTTCGTCGAGTTTTTTTTCTGTCGATGAACGCGAAGCGAGGGGTCGCGCGATGGTCGATTACGGCAATGAGAAATTTAATTGCACACGGAAAAAATAAATGAAACGCATCTAGAGTTTTTTTTTATTAGGTCCTATAAGCATATCTAGAATTTTTTTAAAGGGTCCTATAAGCTATTGTCTTTCATATGTTTATAGGACCTATTAAAAAAACTCTAGATATGAAAAACAATAGTTCATTGGTCCTTTAAAAAAAAAAACTCTGGACATATGTTTTCATGCAGTTTAATCCAGCAAAACAACAACAAAAGAATGCAGTTGTTGTGAGTGTATCCTGCTCACGTCAGTGGTTGTTTACATTAGAATTTCTGAATTTGAATTGTAATAACACACTCAACCCCCGGGGGTCTAGCTCATTTCCCCGGATGACATTTCCCCGAAAATCAATTCCCCTGATTGGCCACATCCCCGAATACCACTTCCCCTAATCAGCCACATCCCCGAATGCCATTTCCCCGAATGTCATTTCGCCTAATCGGCCACTTCCCCGAAGTGACACTTACGCCAATTGGGTCCTAAAATGAAGCTTAGATTGCTGATATTGTTGTTTACAGCGATAAAGCTTATTTTTCTGAGTACAATGACCCTTTGTACGACCACAAAGAGTTTAAATTGGATTTTTTAATCAATTTTGAAAAATTAACCTCGTGGTCCTTCTTGACATAAAAGTTCCTACTTGACAGCTCGTTCCAAGGGGACCATAGTTGATCCATCGAAAAAATGTTGTCTTGTCATTATTTTTTTCTGCATTAAAATGAAAAAAAGTGATCAGAAATGGTTTTTGGTCGTGTTTTTTACCGTTGTACATAAAAATTGACATAGGGCTTTAGTACCCAATTGCCGTTTATTTTAATTTTAATTTTCCCGAATTTTCATATCTCCTAATCATCATTTTCGCTAAAACCTTTTTCCATGACTAACAGTTTTATTTTCAATTTCACCGAACAGCTTTTTGGGTATGCTGTTGATTAAATGTTGTAAATTATTAGAATTTATTTTTGTTCAATTAACATTTGGGACTATCCATAAACCACGTGGACACTTTTTTTTGGGAATCTCAACCCCCCCCCCCCCTCCCCCCCTTCGTGGACAATTGTCCATACAAAAAAAAAACTTTTTTGCAATTCCGTCGTGAAACTACTTACTTTTCCTGTCATTCTTGAACGACGAAATAGCCTACTTTTCTGTACCAAAAATAACAGAATCGAATACCAACACTTTTCAAAATAAATGCTGAAAAGTTCTACTTTTCAGCACTGAAATGGGTGCTGAAAAGTTGAACTTTTCAGCACTTGTTTCGAAAAGTAACACTTTTCAACATTTTTTTGATTTAAACGATTTATTGACAAAATACATGAAAATTCGACTTAAAATTTCACTCAATGGGTGTTTTTCGAAATTGCAAAAAATGTTGTATGGAATTCGTTGCAAAACTTGATTTTTTCAGCACTCGTCGTATTTATCCAACTCGGTGAACCTCGTTGGATAAATGTACGACTCGTGCTGAAAAAATCCTCTTTTTGCAACTTGTTGCATAAACTACTATTTTGTATAGAGCGGGGACAATCGCTTACCCCGCGAGTGTTGTTTTTTATTATTTCCCTTCTCTCTGTCCACGTGGTTTATGGATGGTCCCTTTGTATTCAAACGCATAATTAGATGTTGTTTTTGAGAAATTTTCAAGGAAATTTTGTCTTGTGATTCTTCGAAAACTTGTGATTCGTGCTTCGGTATAAAATGCAATATAAATCGATAATTTTATAAACAAAACTAGTTTTAACAAATTTCTGGCAAAATTCCGACTTTTTAACAATTTTACCTAAAATTTATATGTATTTTGTTAAAAAGCTTATAAAGGGACCATCCACAAACCACGTGGACACTTTTTTGGAAATCTCAACCCCCCCCCCGTTCGTGGACAATTGTCCATAAAAAAAAACTTTTTTGTATGGAGCGTGGACAATCGCCATACCCCCCCCCCCCCTAAAGTGTCCACGTGGTTTATGGATGGTCCCAAACTTAGTTAACTAAATATAAAAATTGTTTTTTTTTCTTAAAAACTATATCAGCTACGTTAGTGATGGTACATTTTACGTACAAATAAAGAAGTTTGAACATCTTAAATATGATTAAGTAACTTTTAGTAGTATATGTTTAAAATATGTTTAACAAAATGCTATTTCCCCCAACGCGGGCGCTCCTGGGTACCGGGCATTTCCGCTTGACCGCGTTCGGGGATATGATTAATTGGGTAAGTGGCATTCGGGGATGTCGACGATTAGGGGAAACGGGAAATTCGGGTAAATGGAATTCGGGGAAATGACTATTAGGGGAAGTGTCTTTTCTGGGAAGTGGCATTCGGGGAAATGTCCCTTCGGTAATATGGGTTTCGGGGAAATGTCATAGATTCTATGTCAATTATGATGTACAACGGAAAATAACACGATTCCATTTCTGATAACTTTTTTTTTTTAATTTTAAAGCAAAAATAACAATCCTGGAGTTTTTTCTTGAACAGGTCCAATAAACCAAATTTTAATTTTTTGCCATTTGGATGTTTTTAATACCGCCTTGAGTCAGGAGTATTAAAAAATACCCAAAAAGCAAAAACAGAAAATTTGGTTAATTGGAATTTGACAAGACAACATGTTATTGAATGATCTATGGTCCCCTTGAAACGAAACAAGTTTAAATTTGTGACATTATTGTTCACAACGATAACGCTTATTTTTCTGAATACAATGACTCATTGAACGATCACAAAGGATTTAAAATAGATTTTTAAATCATCAGAAAAGGTTCTACTTGACAGCTTGTTCCAAGGGGACCATAGTTGAAGGTAAGGTAAGGTAAGGTAAGGTAAGGTAAGGTTAGGTAAGGTAAGGTAAGGTAAGGTAAGGTAAGGTAAGGTAAGGTAAGGTAAGGTAAGGTAAGGTAAGGTAAGGTAAGGTAAGGTAAGGTAAGGTAAGGTAAGGTAAGGTAAGGTAAGGTAAGGTAAGGTAAGGTAAGGTAAGGTAAGGTAAGGTAAGGTAAGGTAAGGTAAGGTAAGGTAAGGTAAGGTAAGGTAAGGTAAGGTAAGGTAAGGTAAGGTAAGGTAAGGTAAGGTAAGGTAAGGTAAGGTAAGGTAAGGTACAGGGTAAGGGACAGTTTTTTGTAAATCTCAATTTCCCCCTCCCTTCGTGGACAATTGTCCATACACAAAAAACACGTTTTTGTATGGATCGTGGACAATCGCCAACCACCCCCCCTGAAGTGTACACGTAATTTGAGATAAGGTAAGGTAGGAATAAGAATAATTTAATTTGATTACTTTGATTATTTTTAGCAATATCCAGTTGGATGTCACGCAATGCAATTTACTGAATAAAAAATCTCAAAATAAGATAAAACTGTAATTTTACATTATATTATAGTTCGTTTTTCATATTAATGCGTTCTTCCCTTACAATCCTTCCATGCACAAGCACTCATAAATAGGGGTAGGTTTGGAAAAAAAAAACAATAACACTTCCTACATGACACGATTGGTCAAATCTAAAACGTAACTGGAGACGCTTCCTTGCCTAGCCACATAAAGCCATCACCAATGCTTTGTGGTTATGTAAAGCCACCGAAGAATTAGACCCAAATAATCTGTTTATAAATACCCTAGGCTGGACATTTCCCTGTTTCCACGCCGTTCTGGGGTGAATTTCCGTTTTTCAGCAAATTAAATTTAAAATAATTTTTAATTATGTTCCTGCATTTTTTTGTTTATTCAAAATATATTTTTAAAATTGCGATGAAAAAAAAATGTCCCCCAAATTTTCCACCCTTTCCAGAAACCAAATTGGTTGGAGTGCTCTGGAGTGGTGGGTGCTGCCAAGTGTTGAATCAATGTGGCTTTGGTCGGTATTAGAATTTTAGTTGTTCCCTCCTTGGTTGTGAGTGACCATTATCCAGTTTCAGTCGGGATTCCTATGGCACAGGTTGGAAACGTTGTGGCCACGCGAATGCGTTTTTTTCTTTGTTCCGTTTTGGGGGTGAATTACCAGCACCACCCCACCATATTCGGGAGTGAATTAATGGTTTCGTTTCGATTTACGAAATGTGATAAGGTTTCGAATTAACAGACTACCGGTCGGAAGTTGTTTCACATGTGGGTGGAGGTGTGTGTGAGTGTGTTACTAGGGCAAACAATTGATAGAAGGTAAAGTGAGAGATCTTAGGTTCGGATTAACAAAGTCTGGAGAGTTCGTTAGGAAATTTCAACATTTTTACCAGTGTTATGAATTTATATTGAATTAAATTATATAAATAAATCAAGGTTGTAAAAACGATATTTGGAATCAAACTCATGTACATTATTTCGAATTATTTGTAGCTTAAGTTGTAATTATCCTTCCTTTTAAAAAACACACAATTAGATTCAAAAAACCTTCACACCTGCATAGCAAAACAAAAAACTCTTTACATCCATACCTATATTCCATCATATGATAACCGGCTTACAATGTACACGATTGATTAGCGACCTTTTAGTAGTTTCTTCGTTTTCATACAGCTTGAAGGTAAGAAGTGATGTTTTTTCTTAGTTTTTACCACACCGTTTGGAAGTATGGATCTAACAAACATAGCTTCAAACAGATGTTTAAAAATACATGAAAAAACAGAAACTTTCAAAAATACTTCTTGTGATTGGCATACCAATAAAATATTTGTAAAAATTATAGGAAAGATCAAATGCAAAAATTTAAATCATTAAAAAATAACGTTAATATGTAAAAATCCTGTTTTTTTAGAGTTATATATTTTTTTTATTATTATTATTACTTTATTGAATTCAAACTAATCTTTACATTCGGCTTACACTACCCTAATGAACTTTTGTTCTTTTAAAGGGGAGTGAGATAAACGCAGCCATTTTGCAAACGGAACATTGACAATGACGAATCATAACAAAATCATACATATTTTCAGCTGTAGAGAAAAATTAAGTAGAAATCTGAAAATTTAATATTTAATGGAAAATACATCTTTAAGCCATACGCTGATGAATCTTTTGAATACATTTTATATGTTTTTCTTTTCTTTTTTCAATCAAATGAACACACTGAACCAATAATTTTCAAAATTCGTTAAACTTAAAACTATTTTTTTTTCCTGAATTCTAAGATTTTTAATTTATTTCATGCGGTGTTCTGCCTTTAAAATTTTGTGATAATTTCTGCTTTAAAAAATAGTTTTGAAATTATTTTTTATGTTTTTTGCCCTCTTCGACCTCGACTAAAGACGAGGACCAAAACCTTTTTTATGACATTTATAATGGCCTAAAGATATAAATAATAAATATTTTCTTAAAAACATGAGCAATTTTTTGTAAAAATATAGCTAAAACTTTTTTTGGGAATGTCTTGTTCTAAAAGTGCATAAAGACAGTGTGATACCAGCGTAGAGCCCCTCGATCGTCACAGCACGAACGAGTGAGTTCTTACCCAACGGAAAATGGGTAATACCGAGGAAGCGTGTAGGTGAGGCGGGGAGAGAAACAGAAAAAAGAATTCTGAGTGCAAACCTCGTGTACGGAAGTGTAATAAAAGCAGATTGATAAAACTCCAAATAAACTTAATTATTGAATGAGAAATCCTCGGTACTACAGACAGAAAAAACGAAACAAGATTAAAAGATCAATATGTACAAATATTTTTCAATGCTTAAACTTAGCTTTGCAAGATTCTTGCAATAACAAACACGTTTTGTATGATTTACACATAATCTTGCTGTGCATTGCCCCAGAGTTTAGTTGAATTTGGTTGCCGGAGTCCCGAGTTATAATTTCAAACGTTCACATAAGTCGGGCATGTACGTGTGTCAAACGAATTCTGACCCGAAATCCCTTTGGCCAGTTGTCGCATTTACCGCAATTTTCAGGGAGTGTTAAAATATCGCGACAAGATTGAAACTTCCTTCATACGAAGAGTGACAGCAATGCACGGAGCTTTATCGGTTTTATTGAATATCTCAGGATTGAAATCGAATTTTTGGGATCTGTCATGGTCAAAACTTAAGGCATTGTCAGCTGCACAAAATGGCTTTCTTAACCCTGTACTGCCCATTTTTTTTCGATATTTTTTATTATTCCCGTGTTCAGGAGGTCATTTTGAGCTACTTTTGTTCTACAACAAACTTTCCTTCTCTTGTTTTATGTTTTTCTTGTTTCATTTTTAGTAGGTATTTTGATTTGCATTTTTAATGTTTATGTTTGTTTTTGATATTATTTGGCCTATTCTACCACCTCATATCATTACTTTTTTCCTATCTAGTTTGTTCATGTTTTTACAGTCAGTTTTTAACTTTTTAAATGTTTTTCACATTATCCGCTATACATTGATACCATTATTATTTTTAATTTAAAAAAAGACCCCTAAAAAATTACATTTTTAAAAACATTGGCAAAGTCGCATAAAACAAGTCAAATTTCCAACCCTAAAATTTCCTACAATTTTAAGAGTTCTTCTTTCCAATGCTTTTTTTATATCAACAATTGGTTGAAAAAATGATTTTTGATGAATTTTAGGATTGAAGCTCGTCCAGAGGCGGGGTTGGGTTGTAGAGGGTTAACTCAATTTGGCACAAAAAGCACATGCGAGAAGATAGCACGACAGCGACGCCAGTGTTGCCAGATTTTTTTCGGTTTTTTTATTCTGGGACGGTATGCATTCGTCAATTTGGACCTTCATGACTTTAATCTAGGAATTAATTTTTCGAGTGATTTTATAGTCAGTGATCAATTAAATCAATAAAGTCACAGTCTAAAATAAATCAAATTAAGGGGCTACATACCTGTAGAAAATCCCAAAATGTCATATTTCAGGAAATTCATTAAACTACTAATAAGATGATTTTCAATCACTTCTGAAAGTTTCATGAAGATATTTCGTGACTAAACTGAGTAAGAGACGATTTGAGTTCAAAATTTTGCGGACTGTCAAACTTTGAGAACGTATTTCTCTTAAAACCGAGTTGATTTACGGATTTTTAAATTGGCTGAAATTTGAGGTGAAGACTCGTAAGACATATCACGTGTGCATGACGAAGTCCGATTCTGAAATTTTGCTTTTTTAAAAAATACAAAAATCATAAATTGACGATTTTTTATATGAAAAACAGAAAAAATATCTTTTTTTTAAATAAACTTTAGAAAATAGGCCTTCGTCATGCACACAGACCGGTTTAACGAGTCTTCACCAAAATTTTTAACCGATTTGGTCGAAGCAGTGTTGAGATATCGTGGCACCCGTTTTTTGAACCTGCTATCTTCAAATAGCTATATCTCGGCAATGATACAACCAAATGTCTTCAATTTGGTAATAGATGAAAATAAATATTTCAATGTGTGTGTGTGTGTGTGCAACCAACCAAACGGGACCACGCGGCCGCTTCTTACAAATTGAGTTGTTTCCATGTATTTTTTTAGATCTACATTCTATACATGCAAATAACTCGCATAGGCATTTGGAAGGTGTTAGCTCTGCCGAGCTTCGGTGACCCATTTCTACGCTGGCTAGCCGAGCGCGAGGTACTTCAGCTTTATCGACAAGCCCCGCCCTGAAGAACGTTTGCACCAATCGGGTTCAAACGTTATTTAGAACTTCCGAACCCTTGTCAAATGGACAAGGACCCAGCGCGTATATAGTTGGTAGTAACAGTATTCCTAATTCCTATAATAGCTCACCAAGTCGCGATGGCTTAGTGGTTAGCATTTTTGCTTACCAATCCAAAGGACGGGGGATCGAACCCCGACTCGAGCGACTTTGATTTTTCGTTCATGTTCAGAGTTTCAAGATTTATATTTCCTATACTTTCTCGTTGGGAGCAGATGGGAATCGAACCCAGGACCATTCGCTTACAAAGCGAATACCGTAACCAGTCAGCCACGGCCGCTCCTATAGATGAAATTTTTTTTTTTGAATCTATTTTCAGGACATTGAAATATTCACAGATGAAAATGAATATTTCAATGTCCTGAAAATAGATTCAAAAAAAGTTTTAATGTATGCGTATACCAGCATTTGAAATTTTTGACAATTTACATGTATGTAACCCCTTAACAATTAATCAAGAAAACTTATCTTGAAATAAATCTGTAGCTTAATTAAGGATTTAGGAAGAATTTAGAAGAAGTTGTCATCTGGGCCAAGCACTGATCTTTCAAGACGTCTACTTTGCCTCAAAATTTAAACTAATGTAATCAACCATGCGTTTCCATTGGATTAACCACGAAGGCTCCCCAATTTTCCTAGTTCCATACGTTCCATACCCAACAACATTCTTGCAATTCACCACCATCTTCGCCACCACGCCGAAAACAAAACCCCGCCAATCGAAAAAAAACAACGTCTTCGCGCGCACTCGAGAACACCTCCTCACACACTTACCGCCCACAAATACAAACATAACCTATTAGCATGTGGTGTGTTGTGTTTTTGCTGCTGCTGTTTTTCTAGCCGCCAAAGAGGGTGGTCGTCGTCACAATGGGGGGTTCTATCATTCTATGTAGCTGTTTTGTACCACAGACATTGCTGAATAGTCGCGCGTCAATTTCGTGAGGTGTACTACCGAGTAGTAGCTCGTGGTGACTCAGAACAGGAAGACCGTTTCGTGTGCGCGTGGTTCCAGCTGACCCTACGGTATCGCGAAAGAGTGACCACGAGGACCAGTCTGTGGTGCCTAGGGGGAAGGAGGGTCAGGAATTGCATAAAGTTTGCGTGTTTAGTTTTTTCAGTGTTAAGTTAGGGGAAGGAAGTGAAAATTTACATTTTCCACAGTTCAGTGACCGGTACTGGTCTACCGGTGGTCCTGGTGGCCATCGAACAGGTTAAATGACCTGTGGTTGCAGTCGGAATAAGACGTAGTGCCGTGAAGCTCGGTGAAGTTCGCGAAGAAATGGTTCAATCGTACGAAGTTCGAGCTCGGGAATCTCCCCACCGGAACTCCACCTTTGTGAACAACTTCAAGTCACTGTTCCGGAGAAGATCCCGCAAGACTGGGTCCCCGAAACGACCGCCAGTCGTCAAACCCCAAGACCCAAAGGCTCCAATAGCCGACCCGGAAGCCTCGGAACCGTCCTCGCTGATCAGCAGCACCTCGTCGCCACCTGCAGAGGAGAACAACAACCAAAACAGCGGAATATCGATTCCCGAGGACTCAAATCGTTACGAGATTAGGAAGCCGGTCAAAAGGAAGTCGGTGGTGGTTGCCCCGGCAGTGCGGCCACGAAGAAAGCCCGGAGTGCAGCACCGGAGGTCCTTCGGCCGGCGGATCAATAACCTGTGGAGCAGCTTCGGACTGCTGCGAAGCTCGGAGAAGATTGTCGAGTTCGCGAGCGGTTATGGTGAGTACATAAATTATTTTCAACCGTTGATTATGGTTTATCGATTGGTTTTTTGTGGTTGCCATTCTGTGTGTGTGACGCAGCAAGGTGTAATTTACGGGAAATGTTACTTCCACTTCCGACGACCCCCGCCAGTTTTTGGGTGGGCGAAGTTAAACTAGGTTAATGCTACTGACTACGATTCTTGCTGGGGTGGTGGAAGACTGATGTCGATGGTCTTGTGCGCTTATTGGTGTAATTTAATAATCGTTAGTTTCCTTTTTTCGATGGTGGTGCAGCCAAGGGAAAGTAACGTGTTGAATGGAAAGGTTGGAAAAGGTTTAGGGAAGGCACTTGCTTTTTGTTTTGATGAAACTGGAGAATGATTGATTGATTCATTAAACAATCCTAATAGTTAAATTTTCACATGAAAAACATGAAGCAAATTGTCAATTACAATTAATTTGATGATATCAGCAATACATTTATCTCAAAAGGTCATTCTTCACTAATTTTCTGATAAATATATTTAAACCTTAAAATCAATAAATGTCATAGAAAAAGCGTGTATGTTTATACCAGCGTATTTTTTCAGAAAGCTTGTCAATTTTCCAAGAAGTTTTGTCTTTGACCATTTTCTGACACGATGAAAAGGTTTCGAGAAACAGCAATACATATTTAAATTACGAAATACAAAAAATATGTAAATAACTTGAGCCCTTCTCAAATGTCATGCTTGAGGAGCCTAGGATAACATGTCTAAAAAATTCTTGTTTTGGGTTGGAATTACTCCCTCACACTATTTGATTAAATTTAACAAATTAACAATGTGTTTTTAATTAATTTTAAATTGAATAAAATATAAATATAATTTCCATGGGCTTCCCGATGTCCAAAAAAAGCCTTTCTTCAATGTTAGTTTTCCCAAACAAGTTTCCATACAATTTTGGCAGCTATCGATTAAAAAATGTTATGTAAATTGTCGATTTATTTATTAAATCGATTTGATGTCTCTGATAAAGTTGTAGGTACTGGTAAAGACTATTCAGAAAAAAAAGTTACACTCTTTAAAATTACTCCCTTTTTGCCTTCCTCACCTTACTGAGGAAAGGCTATAAAATCACTCGAAAAATGAAATTCTTAATTTAACCTCCTAGACCCACCTTCACGTATACATATCGACTCAGAATCAAATTCTGAACAAATGTATGTGTGTGTGGTGGGATGTTGATCAAAAAATTTGCACTGGGTCATCTCGGCACTGGCTCAACCGATTTTGTCTGTTTTGGTCTCATTCGATCCGCTATTGAAAATTATAAAGTTTAGTTAAGTACTTCAAAAGTTATGCTAAGAAAACGATTTTAACATAAGTCCGGAAGATTGTAAAAAGGGTGGTTTTTGTAAGAAACCCCGTCATGTTATACATTTTTAGAAAGGTATTGAAAAGACCTTTCCAACGAGTTCAAAAGATTGAAGATCTGACAACCCTATCAAAAGTTATAAGCACTTAAGTGTTATTTATGCACTTTTCGGAAGCCGGATCTTAGATATTTTGATGAAAACATTGTCCGGATCTATCATGCGACCTGTCGTTAGATAGGTTATCAAAAGACCTTACATAAGTGCCCTGAATTATGAAGATCTGACTACCCAATCTGATGGTATGAATAATAAGTCAAATTGTTAGAACACTGAAAGGTTCGCCCTTTTGTGTCTATTTTGGATAGCATTACCCTTTAAATGTGAGGAAGGCACCAACCACCTTTGGGTGGATTAAGTAACGTTTTTAATTAACTTTCAACTACTAGAAGCACTCCCAAAAATCTGGTCTTCTTTAAACTTAAAATGTTACTGCATCATTGTTTTCGGTGTAGTCCTCAACTTTTCCGAAAACTCCAAATTGATCAATACATTTCTTCAAAAGATACAGATTTAAATTTTCACATATCATTTTTGTATGGACAGCTCCCAAATTTGAATAGAAAATTATATGGACAACATAATGGTGTAAAATGGAGTTTTTGGGCCTACGGAAGGCATCCAAAAAATTTCAGCTGGATTCAAAAATACAAAAATTAAAATGAAAAAAAAAGCTCATAAGAGGCTAAAACTTTACTGGTTCATAGGAAAACGAGCTGATGAGGAAAAAAGTTACAAAATAACCTTCTAAAGGTTAATAGAAGAAGGATATTTAGTAGAAATGAGGCATTTCTTATTCTTATATCACAGCTTTTTTTATTCTGTAGTATTCTGTACGTAATATCAAATTCAGTTATTATTTTTTCATTTCAGTTATTTATTTGATGCTGTTCACATTAATATTTAAAAAAAATTGTTTACAATACAAAAACTAAGTATTTTCAGATTTCGGCCACAATTTATAAAATCGAAAAAATGATGTTTCCTCTCTTAAACTCGAACGTAACTAAAAAAAACAGGTCCTTTACAATTGCAATTTGAAAATATGTAAAAAATGTTTGCTTGAGATTCTATTTTTCAATAAATCACTACAGTAGTTGTTCGGTAACTGGGCGTTGTTTAACTGGGCGCTCGATAACTGGGCCGTAGCCCAGTTCAAAAGCAGACAAACGTCAAAAAACCAAAACAAACCGAAATGACCGAAGGGTTAATGGATGCAAAATCATGTTCATTAAATAAAAAAACTTTTTTCAAACTTTTATTTGATTTCAAGGCACAATTAAAGAAATATCAAAAGTAATAATTGTTAATAAATTTGAGAAACTTTCATTTTTATATTTCATCAGCAAAATATTATGCATCGGTGGTCCCCTCGTAATTTTTCGTTCAGCCCAGTTAGCGAGCAGCATTCGGTGACTGGGCTACGTTCTCAGCCCAGTTACCGAACAACCACTGTATTTGCTTTTTTGTTTATCATTTTTGTATGAATAGTTTCCAAAATTGTGTGAAGGCTTGTATGGGTAAACCAATAATGCAAAATGGCCTCTTTGGTCATAGGGAAGCCTCCGGAAAGTTTGGAGAAAAACCATTCGGTCCCGTCTAAATATTTTTGAAAAATTCAAAATAGTTCTGGGGACCCCAAACTTCATACTTCCCCCTCGAGTTGAGACTGCGCAGTCATTTTTGTCAATTTATGTGGGTCAGTGTTATTATTATTATTATTTTTTATGAAAATATGAAACAATGGTTACTTTGTGATAGACAATTAAAAAAAATCGTTTGTAAGAAATTTACTCTTGAAAAAATGGTCAATACTTAGATATTCTGAAAAATAATGATTGAAAAACAACTCTAGATTTTTTTGAATAGGTCCTACATATGACATATGAAACACAATAGCTTATAGGACCTTTTTTTTCTAAAACTCCAGAACTGAACTAATCTTAAATACATTTTTAAACAGTTTTTCATTCAAATGATGTATCCATGGATTGTAATTTTAATGTTTATACGTTTTAATTTTTTGTATAACAAGTATAATAACATCAATGAGGTTTTTTTTGTCTTTTTGGTGTTTGTTGAATATGCCAAAAAATAACAGAAATAATGAAAATTTATTCCTCACTTGAAACAAATTTGTTATGACCAAAGAGAAGAAAAGAATAGTTAGAAAAATAACTAATGCTTATGCTTTTGATATTAAATTCATATAATACTATCTAAATGGTTTGAAGGTTTTAACTTTTTTCCTTCAGTAGATTTACTCGATTCCTAAAGCACCCGCAAACTCTGTTCCCAACTTTGAACTTATCAGCTGTAGACAGGTAGTTTACATCTCAGCTTAGGATAGCAACTTCACACATTTAATGCTTAAACAACGAAATAAATGAAAAGAAATGAACTATCTAAATGCCAAACTGAACATCTCCACATGGCCAACACCGCACACGTGTGCATTTTCACTCTCCACGCCCTGTCCCAGTGCACTTGCAGTCTTTGTTGACATTCAAACAGGTGAATGAACAAAATGTTTCCCCCCTTTCCCTATATCGTGTCAAGAGTCCCTTACCCTATATCGTGTCAAGAGACACTCTAAAAACAGACACTTTTTGCCCAGAGAACGCATACAACGAAACTTGTAACGAAATGAAATTTGGAGAAATGAATAAAAAGTGACTAGGAATAAATAAAATCAAATGTTTGGAATATAAATGCCCTGTTTACAATTAAACAACGCTAAGCAAAATAACATAAAGGGAATAATTCGAAAAAGGGGAATACATGAACGAGCAGCAATTAGGAGAACGGAAGAGTAAACCAGAAAGCATAAATTGTGGTCAGTTTGGTTTGTGTTGGTCAGTAAAGGTGAGTGGAACAAAACAACACGCAAACATCAAGTCACTCACTGGCAAGTAATTTAGCATGAAAAACGAAGCACGAAGTTAAAGAGAATTGATTGAGGTGTGTTCGCCACTGGAAATTCACCACTTTTAGTTTGCCCTTGCATACAGAGCAGCGCATAAAGAAACATGAATCCAAAAAAGGGGCCCACAATCGGCTTGATTGTACATAAATTGGGTGGTGGTGGTGGGGCTTCATGCGATGAATGACTCACAGATATCATGTGTTGGATGAATTCTCTTTGGACAAATTAATTTTCGGAACAAGTTTTTTTTTGTGTCATTTGATCTGATTCGGCGAGTTTGGGAGGAATGACATTCCGGACAGTAACATATTTTACTCTGCTGAAATCATCTCGGATTTCAAATTTTTATTCATGAATCGTCTGTTCACGTGCCGGCTGACGGGCGACACTGAGTAATGATGATTTCGGTAAAATGTGTACATGCGATTCTCATGTGTCACTCGAATGTTTATGTTATTTTTAGTTGTAGTGTTGTTGATTTTGATTTTAAATTATTTTTTTTAAATTTACTAACACCATAAATTTAAAAAAAATTAGCATTTTATAAAAATCGCAAATTATATTTGATATTCAATTCAATTCAATTAGTTTTTATTAGTAAATAATCAATTCACAATTTCGTAATTCTTATAACCTAATAGAGTTTTGGAGTTCCTTTCAACTATGATTTGTACTATAGTTCATTTTGATGTAATTGGATATTCTAACAATGGATTTGCCAACAGAAGGAAAAATTATTTTAAAAAAAACCTTCTAAATTTGCTGTTGTGGCTGGGAACACAGACGGTTGAAACCAACACAACCGCAGTCAACCTGAAGGCTCCAAGCTGTCAGCTGGCCTGACAGCAGCTGCGACGTCAGCAGTAACAACTTAAAAAGTCAAACGCCCAGTTGTTGAAGATCATTCTTGCATTGTATTTCGTAGAATAAAGACCTATTTTAATCCGTGTTATATTAATTGGTGTCTTCTCATTTGGCCACGGGCCGCACGATATGAAGAAGCTTTTGTGAATACAAAATTGGCGACGAGAAGTGGTTGTAGTGTCGATATCTCCACTACAAGATTCCCACGCGCGGAGGAGGAGCAAAATGCAATTTGCACCAGTCAACCCGCCGTTGATTGGGTGCATCCACGATGGCGTCGTGATTCCCGTCAGGCAGCGGCCGGTGGACGGCAATTTTCCCGTCGGCCCGGAACTCCACGACCAGCAGCCATCGCGCAACGGCCAGCAGCACCGATCAACTGGCCCCGTACATGGTGTCCCCGCACTTTCCGGTGATCAACAACCGATCGCGATGTTCCACGGATTGGCATCCATCGGCCCGGGTCAAGCGGCATCGTACGGTAACGTCCATCCGGGAGGCCCCTATCATCACGCCCCAAGTCCCGGACAACCCATGCTCTCCTTCGACCAGATGATGCTCCGCTGTTCGACGATGATGGACCTCCTGGTCCAGCAGCAGCAGCATCTCCAGCAAGCTCTATCAACAATGGCGGCCGCGCCATTTTCCTCGCTCCGTACTATGTGCGAGGTCCCGCAGCTGCATAAAAGTGAGGTTACCGTGGTCGCGCATTGCAGCCTAGCGCCCTGCCAACCGGCCCGCTTAACAACTCCTCAGAGCAGCATCAAGATGTGCCCCGTGTCGTCCGTACCAACCGAGAACGATCGATCGCATCTGAGGGCACATACCATCGACACATCCACCTCGCTAGCAAGTCCGGCTCAACCAACGCGAGACCTTGAAGCTGCCGAGCACACTCCGCAGCCAGCAGGTGGACATCTCAGTGACGTCATCGGCGACGATCACGATCGCCGGAAGCTCGTCCAGGACCCCAAGCAACTCCCTCAAGTGGACAGTTCCGGTCAGCGGTTCCTGCCCAAGCCAGCGAACCCAAACAACCACCTGATCACCGAAGATCCTCCGTTGACAACCGCGCAGAACGAAATTTCTGCCAACGTCATCGACCAGCATCGGGAACTGCCCTTCATCTGCTCGACGTTGTATGCCGCAAGCGATGCCGCCCCAAAGGATCTCGGTCGGCACAAGCAGATAAACATCATCCCGATCGACTACACGAGTTGGCCGTCATCAACAGTGCACGGCAAGACTGGTGTGACCAAGGCCAGCCGAGGACTCATCCATTTCACCTTGTGGCAGTTTTTATCATCACCGAGCAAGGTCGTAGCCAGCGCGCATGGCTCCCTTCAGCTGCACATCGGCACCAGAGGACTGCGGCCGAAAGAAGGTAACCCCGTATCGTTCTTAGAACAAGTTCCACCGTGGCCGCCTCCATTGTGCACTTCCAGCTCTCCCAAGCACGCCTCCAACATTTTCCGAGGAGGGAGAAACAACAAGATGTCGATTTTGGTTGCCGTAACTAATCCTGCCACCTGCCACACGTGTCCAACGCAAAATTTTCACAAATTGCACGTGCAGGTGACGATTGGCAGATTCGGTCGATCAGCTGTGTGTACTTTTCAACTGCTGTCTGTACACAATAATCGTCACAACGTGATGGTGTGCAACCCAAAGTCGCGAGCAAAACAACTCGCTGTGTCGTCCAACCACAGCGTGCCCCACAACCAGATCATGAACCAGGAATTGATCTGCATCACCGTCCTCGTCCTCGACCTTGACGTCCACCCGTTTGTCACCGTCGATGGCCAAAGTACGCTCGATGGTCGTCGAAAATAACCGCTTTTCCTGATGAATAGTGTTGTTCCAGTTCGACTCGGACCATCGATCTTCAGAGGGGGAGATGTTGTGGCTGGGAACACAGACGGTTGAAACCAACACAACCGCAGTCAACCTGAAGGCTCCAAGCTGTCAGCTGGCCTGACAGCAGCTGCGACGTCAGCAGTAACAACTTAAAAAGTCAAACGCCCAGTTGTTGAAGATCATTCTTGCATTGTATTTCGTAGAATAAAGACCTATTTTAATCCGTGTTATATTAATTGGTGTCTTCTCATTTGGCCACGGGCCGCACGATATGAAGAAGCTTTTGTGAATACAAAATTTGCTAAGGAAAAGGATAGAGATAGAAAAGCTTAAAACTAGATCACAGTTTGTTTTGTCTTTTGACGTCGAAAAACTTCGCTGCACAAGGCAGCTTATCCGTTGTAGATATACTTCATCATAAGCTCACTCAGAGCTTGGAATTGTTCTGCCTTGTTCCGGCAGGCACGAAAGCGCGTGAGCATCTCTCCAGCAAGAGCGAAAAACTCGGGAAGCGTGAAGAGATCATCTCCGGTAACGTCTGCTTGTCCCGGTGAAGTACCGCTCCCAGAAGCGGCTACTCTAGCGTATGAACCTCCCCAACCGGGAGGGAACGCTGGGTTGGTCGATGGAACCGCTCCGCCGCCAGCTGCTGCAGCGTTCGTGCTCGAAGTCTTTGGAGGTTGGCGGGACGCTGGCGCTTTCTTCTTCTTGTCCTGCTCCTCGAGGTACTTTTTCCGCGCGGCACAGCCACGGAAATTCGCCGTGTGGTTTCCACCACAGTTCGCGCACTTGACGCGCGCTTTGTGCTGCTGGGCGTTTTCCCCCAGCTGGTCTTTCCGCGGAAGATTGCACCTTTCGGTGAAGTGGGTCTCACCGCACTTTACGCACCGGGGTGGAAGATTGCAATTTCTGGAACCGTGTCCGAATTTTTGACAGCGGTGGCATTGCGCTGCGTCGGTCGGATTTTTCGTGTAGAATCGCCACGTCACGAAGAAGCCGTCCAGTGCTTTAATCCGCCGTAGATCCTGGATTTTGACGGACCCACGATCGAAGTACAGGAGGTACAAAGTGTACGTACCTGTCACTGTAGTCGATTTCGAGAGCACCTTTATCTCTCGAGGCTTGACCTTGACGCCCGTCAGGTGATCTTCCAGGTCGGAGATCGGGCGGTCCGGATATCCCTGAAGGACGATCTTCACTGGGACCTTCTCTGCAGGGTCAAATGTGAAGAATTTGAAGTTTCGCAACTTCAACTTCTTCACCACCAAGTCGAAATGCAGCTTCTTGTGGGTAATCACTTGCACAGAAGTTTTGCTAATTTTGAGACAATATTGGAGTCCCTCAAGCAACTCGTCAACATCGTCAGCCAACGTATCCAAAACAAAAATTGGAGGTAATCGTCGTTCCTTCGGAGAGTTACACTTTTTCTGCTTTCCTTGCTTGCGCGCAAGTTCATCATCGTCATCGTCGTCGCCAGCACTGCTGCTGTCACTGGCGGTGTTGTTTTCTTCTCCACTCAGCATCTCAAATTCGTTGCTGGTGGGAACGTTGGAAGTGGTTGTTGTCGTAGTGCTGGTGGACTGCTGCTGCTGCTGCTGCTGGTCGGAAGTGCTTCCGGAAGCCCGGGTCGATTGTCTCGTCCGTACTGGGGACTCACGTGGACGGTATGACACGTGTAAAAAAGAAGGATCGGTGACGTCACCGGGCACGCTCCCGTGCGCGATGGCGGTCGATGTGGCGTTGGTGTGTTTACCTTTCTGCACTCTGCCGGTAGATGAACTTCGCGGGATTTTCGAGGCCGCACTCGAACTGCCACGGCCACGGCCGGCCCTTGGCATGCTGGAGCAGCAAACTCGCGGGTAAACACTGTTAATTACGGCGAAAAAATCGAAAAGTTTGAGGAGCTCCGAACAGTTGACTGTTGCTGGCTGGTGTTGCCAGTCCCCTTTTTTGATTATATTTGATATATTTTATAAATTTTGCTATATTTTTTTTAATTTCCTTTTTAATCATTTTTTAAATTTTAGATTTCCCAAGCCAGTTTGACAAATTGCAATTTGCGATCGATAGCAATAATTAAGTACGAAGTCCAAGTTAGTGGGAATTGCGCTGCCCAGCATGGAAAAAAAAAAGGCTAATATCCACTTTTGGCAAAAACGAGATATTAGCACCAGGTGGTCGAGGATGTTCCAACGCATCTTCTGAAACTTGAGTTTCACTAAAATAGTGTTTAGATTTGGCTGCCGATGCAAAAAACCAAACGGCTAATATGCCACTCTTATGGGAAATTGCCTTGACGGAGATTTGGTGACAAACACTAAAACGCTTTTTTCTCGGAATACTTGATTTGGCATAATAGCCGAATTTTCAATTATGGGCAGTGCGCAATACCTGTTTTTATATTTAATTGCTCGTTTTAAACATTGATGCAAAATTACTTAATACCTCTTTAATTAACCTAATCAAAGTAACCATACAGATTTACACATCTTATCCTGAAAAATCTGTAACTTTTGAAGGATTTTCTGATCGATTTGGTGTTTTCGGAAAAGTTTTAGGTATTGATGAGTACTTTTCAAAAAAAAAGGTACACGGAAATTGTTGCCTTCTTCAAAATTTAAAATTTAATTATTTTTTTTCACAAAAAAAAACAATTTCCCAAAATCCATATTTTTTATTTTTTCAAACCGCAACTTTTGAGCCATAGAGAAGTAGGGACAAAAATGTTGTCGACGAGTTATGATAAAAAAAGTGTTTTTTGATTAATTAGAAATCAAAAAAGGAATTTTTTACATTTATTTTTATTTTAGTTTTTAAATTAAAATCAAATTAGCAATTAGCAAGTACTTTGCAGATTTATTGATTAGTAGATATAGCCACATAAGGTTTAATTTTAACTGAAAAATTCCCATTTTTTTGATTTTTTTAGTATAGTGTCCATGATTGTCCATTCCTGAATCCAAGAGACATTGAAGATGGAACCTCTGCTTGCTGAAATACAGCGAATAAAAGAAAAATAAACAAGAAAATTTAAGTTTTCAGTTCTTATCTAATCATTCCCACATTTTCTAAAGGCCAAAAATTTAATATTAGGGTAGGGTAGTCATCAATGAGACACTTTTGGTTTTTAACTTTCAACGATTTTTGTATTTTTTTCATCAGCATGTTTTAATGAGCTTTTTGTTGCATTTTCTTTCTTTTAATGTGTTCTAACATTGATCAAAATATGAGATCGATCCGACCTCTACAGCCAGAGCTATCCAACTGTCTCATTGTAGACGCACTTGGCAGGAACAATGAGACAGGCGGGGAACAATGAGACACTTTACGAAAATCAATACTTTTCTAGTAAAACATCATGTTTTTGTATTGTTCCATTGCAGGTGACTTACCTTGAACATTTTAAAGCAATTTTGCCAACTTGAAGCTTTCATTAACAAAAGTTATACTAAAAAGTATTTAAATTTAGTAAAATCCATTTATTTATACCATATAACTTTATATGTTTGGCTAAATGAAGTCAAAACTCAATAAATATGCCAAAAATCACTTCCGATTCATGTTTTGAAGGATTTCCCTAGATTTTGAAAAGTTTAATGAAGAAAAATCAAAGTGTCTCATTGTTACCCATAGGCTGAAAAGAGTGGGGAACAATGAGACAGCCCTGGATTCTGGGTATATCCTTAATTTTGGTCAATTCTAATGAAAGGCCATTGTAGCCCAACTCATGCCCTATGAAATGACGAAAGAAGTTTGGAGAAATTTTAGTTTTTGTATTATTGGCAGAATATAAGCGAAAATGTAATTTTCAGTCATAATTTACTTTTACACCCCAAAATCAAACATTTATGAATAACTTTGCAAGGGAGCGTCCATAACCAAAGCCACTATTATGGCAGACGTGTATCCAGTAGATACACCTTTCCCCAAAATATGAGCCTGATTGGTTGAAACTACGACTTGTGAGAGCCATTTTATCATTGTTCCCCGTGTCTCATTGATGACTACTCTACCCTACACTCATTTCTAATGTTAGTCTTGATTCCAAAAAAAATCAAATATTTTTTTCAATGGATCATAAAACTTTGCAAAAAAAAAATCAACATCGAAAATGGCTTCTTTGGTTTTAGTTTGGTTATTTATTGAACTGTACAGAAAAATTCAAAGTTTTTGCAACGCTTTCAAAATTTTCCCTTCAAATTTAATACAAATTTAAAATTGTAACAAAAATCAAAGGACAATGGACTGAAAATAATTTTAAAAGCAATTTTCTATATTGATAAGTATTTTGAGCAAAACTATAATTATTAAAGACATATTTTGTTTTGAAAATGTAGTTTACATTACAATTAAATTAATATATTTACTTATTATTACAGCAAAATTTGTTAGATAATTACAATTAAAGATCAAGATCAAGAGGACGGCAAAGCTCTCAAGTATTTTATTGTCGATTTTTTTCAATGAATTAGAACATTAATTTTTCTCATGTTCTTTTATTCGTATTTTTCAAATTTTGGAAACATTGTGCAATAAAAGTTGTATAGGCACAAAATTATTTTTTTTTCACATTTTGACATTTAGAAAATGGTTAAATTGGCATTCGATTCCAAATAGACCCAAATACACCTTTTTATAAAAATCAAAAATTTGCAGTACATGGTGAATAAAACCAGCGGAAATCCAGTTTATTTTTTGGGAACACGTGAACATGAAAAATTGAAAAAAATATTGGACGATTTTACTTGTTCTGTGGGTCTGAGATCTCAAACATTATTGGACATAATATTTTAACAAAACCCTTGCAAAATTTCACAAAAATCGATAAAGGGATTGGAACAACTTTTTCTGATTTCAATTGAGTTTATAAAGATAAATTGAAAAATTTCAAAATGAAAGTATGATAGTATAGTGTTTTACGGATTCCTATTGAATGTTTAAATGGAGAGCTATTAAAAGAATCAATTTAAATTGGACCACACCTGCCACAGTCTACCGAATCCCACCATACATAATTGAACATCCCGAATCAATTTTTGACCCTTCAACAACAAGGACGAACAAAATTTGAAAGAACCCCCTTGTCACGTCACGTCCTTTGTCGTCTCCTAAAGCTATAAACTTCAGCCCAAATGTTAGCACCTCACTATCGTCAAACCGTTTAGTTTAGTTAGTTAAGCTATCGCTTCTTTCCTCCTTCTGCTACTCGAACATTCCTTCCAACCCACTAGCACACAAACTAACACCAATAAAAAAAACTCATTTTAAACTCCAACCTCGTGACGAGGGGTCCACCGGTTGGGCTCCCAACGCCACCGGAGCCCTCAACCAACTCCCAACGCCAGCAGTCGGTTGGCTTCCATCCGCTCGTCACGTTCTGACCGCCGAGCCTGCCTCTGAAGTCAGTCTTGCCGGTGTTGTTGAACTCAAATGACGTGAGCTCCGCTCACTCAGTCAGTCTCTCAGGTTCCTCGAGAGATTCGTTGAAACGGTTTCAGCGCGCGGCGGAAACCTGTTTTATCGGTGCAGAACTTTGTGTGTGAGTGAGGCGGAGAGCGAAACTTGGTGAGGGACCCCCTGAAAGGGCGAAACGGCTCAAAACACAGTGAGGAGGTTTGTGTGACGAGGGCAACAAGTGTGTGGATCGCGGCGCGTGGAATGTTCCAAGAAGACGTGTCACAACAGTGAGGAAGATCGAGAGGATTTTCCGCAAAGAAAATCGCGTGAACCTGCTGGAGTGAGAATCGGGCTTAAGGTGTCACTGCTGACCGCAAAACGTAGAAAATTTATTGCAAAAATTTTGCTCAATCGTGCAATAATTGAGAAGAAAAAGTTCTGAGAAGTGTGAGAGAAACCTGTTTTTTGTGTTGCCTCGTAAGATATGTGAGATGGGCCATATTTTGCATGCAGCATCCAACAATTCTGTGCCAGTTTGTGTGGAAAAAGTGTGTTTGTAAAAAAATACAACGCGAGAGAAAAGAGTAAAGTGGGTGTGAATGCTGTGCCGGTCATTGAGAAGAAATGCTGCCCGTGCCAAGTAGTGTCCGCGGAAAATTATTATTATTGTCTAGTGTCTCATCGTGTGTGAATGGATAGGTGGACGGGTTTTTGCTTTCAGTCATCTCTTTTGAGAGACAAATGGGATGTCGCGGGAATGTTGCACTTTATACACAGTGAGCGTTTTTTGAGTAGGCTGACGCCGGTTCAGATTACTCATTGAGAAGAATGTGTCGGGATGTGGAGTTGATTTATTGCAAGTGTTATACTGCCCCTGATCACATAAATGTACCATATGCATTTTCATCGAATTTGAGTTATTGATGCAAATTGGTTGAAAATCGTGTGCTTTCAAACAAGCCTACAACATCCCGTACTTTGTTCTAGAAATCAGGAGAAAATCCAGTTTTTTCGCGAAAACTTAACACGTAGCCTTATGTGTAGGACAAACTTCAAATGCGTTTTTCTCAGCTGAGCAACTCTCTACGAAATCGGCCGATTTCGACCATTTTTATTTTTTGTATTTTTTTATTTGGCTCAAACTTTGTGAGGGCCTTCCCTATGACCAAATAAGCTATTTAGTGTCATTGGTTCACCCATACAATTCTCCATACAATTTTGGCAGCTATCCATACAAAAATGGTACGTACATATTCAAACAGCTGTAACTTTTGAGTAAATTTTCTGATCAATTTGGTGTCTTCGGCAAAGTTGTAGGTATTGTTGAGGACTATTGAGAAAAAAATAGGTACACGAAAAAAAAAATTTGCAGATTTTCTAATCAACTTTTTTTCACAAAAACTCAATTTCCCAAAATAAGTATTTTTTTGATTTTCGAGATTTTTTGATATGTTTTAGGGGACAAAAATCCGCAACTGTTGCGCTATAGAGAAACATGGTCAAAAAATCTGCCGCCGAGTTATGAGTTTTTGAAAAAATAGTGATTTTTGGAAAAAAAATCGAAGTTTCATGCAAAAACAAGTTTGACATTATTTTTTAGTGCAAAATTGAATTTGCAATCGAAAAGTACTTTACAGATTTTTTGATAAAGGGCTCTGTTTTCAAGATATAGCCACCGAAAGTTTGATTTCAGCGAAATATTTGAAGTTTTTCTATTTTTAAAAATAGTGACCATGAGTGACCATTTCTAAAAATATTTTTTTTGAAAAGTTCAAATTTGCTATGAAATTGTCTTAGAGACATTAAAGATTGGACCTCGGGTTGCTGAGATACAGCCGCTTTAAGGAAAAGAAACACGAAAATTGAAGATTTCTAAGTCTCACCTAAACATAACCCACATTTTCTAATGTCGATATCTCAGCAACTAATGGTCCGATTTTAAATGTTAAAACATGAAACACGCGTGAAATTTTCCGAGCTTTTCGAAAAAATATTTTGTAATTTTTTAAATCAAGACTAACATTTTAAATGGGCGTAATACTCAATGTTTGGCCCTTTAAAAATGTAAGTCTTGGTTTAAAAATTTAAAAAATATTTTTTTCGAAAAGACCAGAAAATTTCACGAATGTTTCATGTTTTAACAATGAAAATCGGACCATTAGTTGCTGAGATATTGACATTAGAAAATGGTGGGTTGTTTGGGTGAGACTTAGAAAACTTCAATTATCGTTTTTCTTTTCCTTAAAGCGGCTGTATCTCAGCAACCCGAGGTCCAATCTTTAATGTTTTTAAACATAGAAAAACTTCAAATATTTCGCTAAAATCAAACTTTCGGTGGCTATATCTTGAAAACAGAGCCCTTTATCAAAAAATCTGTAAAGTACTTTTCGATTGGAAATGGGTAATTCTCTACCAACTCACACGAAATCGGGAAAAGTTGCCCCGACCCCTCTTCGATTTGCGTGAAACTTTGTCCTAAGGGGTAACTTTTGTCCCTGATCACGAATCCGAGGTCCGTTTTTTGATATCTCGTGACGGAGGGGCGGTACGACCCCTTCCATTTTTGAACATGCGAAAAAAGAGGTGTTTTTCAATAATTTGCAGCCTGAAACGGTGATGAGATAGAAATTTGGTGTCAAAGGGACTTTTATGTAAAATTAGACGCCCGATTTGATGGCGTACTCAGAATTCCGAAAAAACGTATTTTTCATCGAAAAAAACACTAAAAAAGTTTTAAAAATTCTCCCATTTTCCGTTACTCGACTGTAAAAAATTTTGAAACATGTCATTTTATGGGAAATTTAATGTACTTTTCGAATCTACATTGTCCCAGAAGGGTCATTTTTTCATTTAGAACAAAATTTTTCATTTTAAAATTTCGTGTTTTTTCTAACTTTGCAGGGTTATTTTTTAGAGTGTAACAATGTTCTACAAAGTTGTAGAGCAGACAATTACAAAAAATTTGATATATAGACATAAGGGGTTTGCTTATAAACATCACAAGTTATCGCGATTTTACGAAAAAAAGTTTTGAAAAAGTTACTTTTTGCGTTTCTCTTTGTTTCGTCGTCCGTGTCTGTCGCGGGTGACCATGAACGGCCATGATCGATGACGACCAACTTTTTTAAAACTTTTTTTCGTAAAATCGTGATAACTTGTGATGTTTATAAGCAAAACCCTTATGTATATATATTAAAATTTTTGTAATTGTCTGCTCTACAACTTTGTAGAACATTGTTACACTCTAAAAAATAACCCTGCAAAGTTAGAAAAAACACGAAATTTTAAAATGAAAAATTTTGTTCTAAATGAAAAAATGACCCTTCTGGGACAATGTAGATTCGAAAAGTACATTAAAATTCCCATAAAATGACATGTTCCAAAATTTTTTACACTCGAGTAACGGAAAATGGGAGAATTTTTAAAACTTTTTTAGTGTTTTTTTCGATGAAAAATACGTTTTTTCGGAATTCTGAGTACGCCATCAAATCGGGCGTCTAATTTTACATAAAAGTCCCTTTGACACCAAATTTCTATCTCATCACCGTTTCAGGCTGCAAATTATTGAAAAACACCTCTTTTTTCGCATGTTCAAAAATGGAAGGGGTCGTACCGCCCCTCCGTCACGAGATATCAAAAAACGGACCTCGGATTCGTGATCAGGGACAAAAGTTACCCCTTAGGACAAAGTTTCACGCAAATCGAAGAGGGGTCGGGGCAACTGCTGTGTGAGTTGGCGGAGAATTACCCAAATTCAATTTTACATTAAAAAATTACGTCGGTTTTTTTTTGCATAAAATTTCGATTTTTTCCAAAAATCACTATTTTTTCAAAAATTCATAACTCGGCGGCAGATTTTTTGACCATGTTTCTCTATGGCTCAAAAGTTGCGGGTTTTTGTCCCCTAAAACATATCAAAAAATCTCGAAAATCAAAAAATACTTATTTTGGGAAATTGAGTTTTTGTAAAAAAAAAGTTGATTAAAAAATCTGCAATTTTTTTTCTGTGTACCTATTTTTTTCTCAATAGTCCTTAACAATACCTACAACTTTGCCGAAGACACCAAATTGATCACAAAATTCACTCAAAAGTTACAGCTGTTTGAATATGTACATACCATTTTTGTATGGATAGCTGCCAAAATTGTATGGAGACTTGTATGGGTGAACCAATGACACAAAATAGCTTATTTGGTCATAGGGAAGGCTCCCACAAAGTTTGAGCCAAATAAAAAAATACAAATAAAATCCATTTCCGGTTTTGGTAGAGAATTGCTCAGCTTGCTGTTTTTGCATATGGGACATTTATGTGAACATGGGCAGTATAGTTATTATTTTGGAATTTACTTTTAAATCGAACTGTCTTTTCATATAAACATCGTTATATGCAACCCGGGCAGACGGTAATAACAAAATTCATACCTTTTTTAATAACAAATATTGTTAAAATAACAAAAAGTGTTATGGATTTTTCTATAAAAATCCATATTTGCATAAAAGTTCAATAACAGTTTATGTTATCATTACAAAATTTGTTATTGGTCTGATATTGATTGCAAGCCAAAACAACTTGGGAATAACATTTTTGTTATGGAATAATACCGCCAAATGTTATTGGGATGATCGGATTAGTTGTTAAAATAACAAAAAATAATAACAAAGATTTGTTTGAAAAATAACTAAAAATGTTATTAGTCTGTTATTACAATAACATTCCAATAACAAAAAATCATAACGATAAATAACAAATTTTGTTATAAATAACATAATATGTTATTGGCCTAGTATTTTCAAATATCACAAAATGTTATTCTCAAGTTATTTCCGTCTGCTCGGGAACATAGTTTTTTACTTAATAATTAAACAGAGAATCCTGACAGAGATTCAATATATTTCTAAACAATTTTGACTTTCAAAATATTAAATTAAATGAATTAAAGTATTAAAAGATGTTAAAGAAGGATACATTACCATTTTTTTTTTCAAATAAAATCTTACTTTTGAAAGTACATTAGTTAAAAGCATTAAATGCTTTAAAATGGATTATGACGTAACACACAGGTGAAAACTTTAGCTAATGATCTTATTTGATTTTTAATCACTTTAAAGTCGTTGAATTCCTAAATTATTATTATTATTTTTCGGTTTTTATTTTTTTTTAAAACAACTATAAAATGAATATTTTGCGCTAAAGTTTAGTATGGTGCAACTCTGATATAAAAGACGTGATTTTTGAAAACAATCTCATTTGTGTTCATTGAAATGATTATTTTGTTATGCAATCTTAAAAAACTTCATGAAGAAAAAGCAACCTTGCAAAAAATATTTTAGGACAGCTGACTTTTTTTGTGTTTTTAGCTACTTTTATGTACTTGAAATGAATTTAATATAACTTGTTTTTTCACCAATAAACCCCAATTTTATTAATTCAGAAAAAAAGAAAATTTACAGCAAGAAAAGTGGTTTGATTCCCGCCTTATCCTCCTGGCCTTCTATCGGATGGGGAAGTAAAACGTCGGTCCATTTGTGTAAAAGAGGTTTTGGGTGACTCTTTATTTCGTTATTTTTTCCTGATTGAAGCGGTATTCATGCACTTAAAACCATACCTATTTTAACTTGCATCGCATTACGGTAAACACTGCCCATTCAGCCCACTCCATAACTGTGCTTGTGATCGCCCCAGCAGCTTCCCTAACTACACCCTGTTCAACATCGTTCATTCACTGGCCCACAACGCACCTGATTAACATTTAATCCACACCTTATACTGCGGCATAGTTCACCGCCAGCAGGAAAACCCAACGCACCGTGCAATGACCAACAAGTGGAAAGCACATTTCTGCTTAATTTTTAGTTGAAGAGCAGGTGCACCGTTTTCTTACCAGCTTGGTCAGCAATTGGCAACTATTTTCCCTCCGTTTTCACTGATTTATCGCCAATTTCTCCCTATTTGTAAACATTGCATAACGAATTCGTCGAAATTTGTCCAAATAATAATGGCGGAGGAGTGAGAGCGACTAAATGTAAACAGTCTCTCTAACAAACTGACTGCTTCTTTATTTTTGTGAGGTAATTTTTCATTTCCCAACCATTTTCAGCATTTCAATTTATAACAGCGAAATGAATGGCGGCAAAAGATTTATGGTGTTATTTCCCTTTGGACGATGGGAAAAACTCGGATAATTTAGAACCACGCGACCAAATTTGCGAATTGTAACGGTTCGGACATATTTATAGATCGTCGATCATGGTGTATCTTAATTGCGTTCGCGATACATTTCGCTACAATTAATGACGACCATTTGTTTGGATATGTTTCAGGCTATTATTTATGATGTGATTTGCTTATGTTTAAAAGCAATTATTGTTTGAATTTTATGTCAAATTTTGCAACTTGTTACTTGTGAATCAATTTGAAGAATCAGGACAATGGGATATGGGATATATATAAAAAAAACAAAATTTAAAAAAGCTTTTTGATTTTTCTGTTATTATTGCATTGGAATTCTTTCATAAATGCAAAAATATGCTAAAAGCATTACCTTGACTGAAATACTGTTTTCTCAACGGATAATCGAAAAACAAACATTTGCATTCGTTGATCAATAACGTCAACAGTTATGCACCAACTGGGAATTTGAATTTTCCTCCTAAACCCCCCAGTTTCCCCCCCCTCAAATCGCCGTCAAGCTCAATTTCGTGATGTTTACTTTCACTCATCTGACGCGGGCGCGCGAAAAATCGTTTGTTTGCTCGGAAAAACTATACAATGACGTCTGTAAACAAGCGCACACAAACATATCATATAGTGTTGCTTCCTCTGCAAAGTGTTTTTCCTCTCGATTTTCCGGCCAGGGTTTTTTGTTTATTCTTTTGTTTTTTTGTTATTTCGCTAGACGGTGGCGCAAGTGTTGGCGCGACCACCCGCCCAGAGGACGTCTGGCACGCGATTTTAAATTTTCTACAGTTGGAGTCAATTTGCCGGCGATGTCATGAACATTGACGCCTCGACAGTAGAAGTTCGAGGGCGTTCAATTTGGTTTGCGATGGCGTGACGAGTTATTTGAGCAGGAAAATCGATGAACGAATGTATGCTAACTAGTTTGATGGTTCAAGAGCAAGGATACAATGGAGCAGAGTGGAGTCATGCTGGCTGGTACCAGATTGGCTGCGACAGATGTGATGAATAATGATGTTCAAGGACAAGATTACTTGAATTTTGAAAGCACTTTTGTCAGAATAACAAACATCTGCAAAATATACTAGCATATTTTAAAAATCCTAACTTTTGCGTTACGGATCACAACAACAAATCTTCAAATCTTCAAATCTTCAAATCTTCAAATCTTCAAATCTTCAAATCTTCAAATCTTCAAATCTTTAACTCTTCAAATCTTCAAATCTTCAAATCTTCAAATCTTCAAATCTTCAAATCTTCAAATCTTCAAATCTTTAACTCTTCAAATCTTCAAATCTTCAAATCTTCAAATCTTCAAATCTTCAAATCTTCAAATCTTCAAATCTTCAAATCTTCAAATCTTCAAATCTTCAAATCTTCAAATCTTCAAATCTTCAAATCTTCAAATCTTCAAATCTTCAAATCTTCAAATCTTCAAATCTTCAAATTATCAAATCTTCAAATCTTCAAATCTTCAAATCTTCAAATCTTCAAATCTTCAAATCTTCAAATCTTCAAATCTTCAAATCTTCAAATCTTCAAATCTTCAAATCTTCAAATCTTCAAATCTTCAAATCTTCAAATCTTTAACTCTTCAAATCTTCAAATCTTCAAATCTTCAAATCTTCAAATCTTCAAATCTTCAAATCTTCAAATCTTCAAATCTTTAACTCTTCAAATCTTCAAATCTTCAAATCTTCAAATCTTCAAATCTTCAAATCTTCAAATCTTCAAATCTTCAAATCTTCAAATCTTCAAATCTTCAAATCTTCAAATCTTCAAATCTTCAAATCTTCAAATCTTCAAATCTTCAAATCTTCAAATCTTCAAATCTTCAAATCTTCAAATCTTCAAATCTTTAACTCTTCAAATCTTCAAATCTTCAAATCTTCAAATCTTCAAATCTTTAACTCTTCAAATCTTCAAATCTTCAAATCTTCAAATCTTCAAATCTTCAAATCTTCAAATCTTCAAATCTTCAAATCTTTAACTCTTCAAATCTTCAAATCTTCAAATCTTCAAATCTTCAAATCTTCAAATCTTCAAATCTTCAAATCTTCAAATCTTCAAATCTTCAAATCTTCAAATCTTCAAATCTTCAAATCTTTAACTCTTCAAATCTTCAAATCTTCAAATCTTCAAATCTTCAAATCTTCAAATCTTCAAATCTTCAAATCTTCAAATCTTCAAATCTTCAAATCTTCAAATCTTCAAATCTTCAAATCTTCAAATCTTCAAATCTTCAAATCTTCAAATCTTCAAATCTTCAAATCTTTAACTCTTCAAATCTTCAAATCTTCAAATCTTCAAATCTTCAAATCTTCAAATCTTCAAATCTTCAAATCTTTAACTCTTCAAATCTTCAAATCTTCAAATCTTCAAATCTTCAAATCTTCAAATCTTCAAATCTTCAAATCTTCAAATCTTCAAATCTTCAAATCTTCAAATCTTCAAATCTTCAAATCTTCAAATCTTCAAATCTTCAAATCTTCAAATCTTCAAATCTTCAAATCTTCAAATCTTCAAATCTTCAAATCTTCAAATCTTCAAATCTTCAAATCACAAATACACAGACATTTGTTCAGTTTTCTATTCTGTGTGAATAGGTATAGAAGTATAGGAAGGTGGGTCTACGAGCTTTCTGTAAATATTTAGAAATGGTATTTCTGACATGCCAAGATAGTGACTTACAACTGTAAACATTTAATTACCAACGTACTAGAAACGTTTATCGCACGTTCACGCACGCGAGACACAATTAAGATTCGCACTTCACATGACCGAAATCCCAATGTACCACGTCGTAACGTCGGTCATGACCGTCACTTTTGGTGGCTGGCGTCGGCTTTCGGCGTCGCGGCGCTCAAAGTGAATCCCCCAAAGTAAGCACACACACGCATTTCACCACGAGAGCGTTGCGAGGAAAAGCGTGCCGAGGAAAATTCGAACCGCTCAGTAGCTTTCCTTAGCCGGTTCAGTTCGGTTCGACAAATCTGAGTGGGATGCCAATTTTTCCCCACGTTTTTCTCGTGGACCACGGCGCGGTCGGGTCTTTTCGTCTTGTGATAGGGTTTATTTAATTGTGTGTTAAAAAGTGTGATTTTTGAGATTGTTTTTTTTTTGTCTGAGGAAAAGATTTTACGGAAGTTGTTAAAGGGTGAGGGAAACCTCGAGAAAGAACATTGTAAGTTTAAGGTTAGTACCTTCAGCAGTGACAGGCCTCAATGAGTTTTGAGTGGGTGGTATTTTTAGTCAAATTGTGTGTGTGTTTGTGTTTTAAAGAAAAAAGGGGGAAATTTCCCTCAATTTCAGTTATTTTCACTCCGGCAGGCGCAGTTCACGCGCGAATATGTTTTATTTTTCTACCGTGTTTTTGATGGGCGATTGATGAGTGTGTGTTTTGTTTAAATCACGCGAGAGTGGCCGCGGTCTAGGTCTAGTAGGTGCTACTAAAGATTATCGTGACCGGACCGGAGCAGCCGAGCGCGGGAAAAAGCGAGTCTCTCAAGTGGGAAAATCGGATCTTCGTTTTTCACGCCGCGATCGAGAAGAAGCAGATTATAATTTGTTTGATTTACGGTGATTATTTACCTAATTTGCTTGCAGTAACATCGAAGGCAGTGTGAGATAGAGAGAACGAGGCAGAGTGTGTTAAGTGATTGCGAGAGTTGCTTAATTTGTGTTGATTTTTGTGGAATTTTTGATTTGGAGGCAAATCGTTCGCAAACGAAAAATGAACCAGTGAAAATTGCCCACCTGTTCAAAGGTTGATCTAGTGAATCCTCTCTTCTATGCACGCATCTTGGCGATCGATACCTGTCGAATTATGATCGTCGTCTGACGAAAATCGCACCAACGAAAACATCCGAAATCATCGACGACCGAAAAATGGTTCGCTTTGGCAAGAAGGAAAGTGCCGAAAGGCGCGAACTTTTGGCCAGCATGAACTCGATGCACTACAACAGTGCCAAGCAGATCGATAACGGTGAGTTTTGACGGAGAAGCGCAGAGTTGTATAATTTTAAGATCTTCAACCAATAAAATCCACTTATTAGATTTTTTCAAATTTTAACTTGATATTCTAGTTCTATTTATGTTTTAACTTTTCATTGAATAGATCCTAGATACAAAACTTTAAAAAGTCTTTTACAAATGTTTGGTTATGTTTGATGTATTTGCGGGAATGTTTCTTTTTTTTCAACATTGAAACTCGGATCAACACTTCGATGCCTCTGTGCTCTCTTGTACTTAGCCTGCTGTTTTTTCTAGCTAGTTAGCATGAAAGAGCACAGAAGTCACGATTTGTCACGATCATTTGATTCAAAATAAGGGGATGAGTATTTAGTATTTAATTGAAAATCCATACAAAATTTGGCTTCGTTTGATACCCACTTTGCAAATTATACAAAATCGAGTATTTTCATTAAAATACGATATTTTTCTTTCGTTGAGAGAATAGAAGAAACAGTCGTACCATGGAATTTGAACACTTTGTTCGTGGTTCCCATTTTCATGAACGCTTGTTCAAGACTTTGGGAACTTTTTTTCCGTGAATATGGATGGTCCTTAAATTTTAGTATTGTGACCCCTTAATAAGTTTTATAATAATAACTTTTTAGAATAAATTAGAAACAAGGATACTTTTTTTGCCGCATTTAAAATTAACATTTTTTACCAAAATTCAATTTGTTTGATATGTTTTAGGGGCCAAACCCCGCAACTTATCAGTCATTGTGGTAAAAATTTGTTTGCTTATAATAAAATTGACTGCTATTTTATGTAATTTAAATTAGCAATAATTTAAATAAAGTGCACCGTTTTCGCTACATAAAGTTTAATTTTAACTAAAAAAAATGTGGTTTAGATTTTTTTAAAAGCTCATGAGTAACCATTTCTGAATAAATACATGTTTACATACGTTTGAAATGTTAGTCTTGATTCCAAAATGTAATAAAAAAATTTAATTGAAAAAATATTTTCGAAGAGATCAGAAAATTTCACAAATATATCATTTTTTTACATTGAAAATTGGAACATTAGTTGGAGATAAATAGGGACAAGGTGACACTTTGAAAACTTAAAAATTTTCCTTCAGTTTTTCAGTTTTCAAAAAGCCTTTGGGGCTCCATTTTATCTCAGAAACACCCCCCCCCCTTTAATATTGGTCCGAAAAAAACTTTGAAAAATATTTGCATCGGCCTAATGGTTCAATTTTCAATGTTGAAAAATGAAATATTTGTAAATTTTCTGATCTGTCAAAAAAAAAAAAAATGGTTTTGGAAATTTTGGAATCGAAACTAACATTTCAAAAGGGCCAAATATTCAATATTACGCTCTTTTAAATTTAATTGTTGCTAACCAATCTTTGAAAATATTCTTTTTTCGATAGATTTTTTTTGCTTTGAAAATTGGATCTAGTTGAAGAGGTCCAAACTACTTATTCAGTACACACCTACACAAAATTTTAGGAACTTTTTGAAAAAAAATCTGATTTGGTCACTTATGAGCACTTTTTTAATAAAAAAAACCTATTTTTTAGTTCAAATTAAACTTAATGTAGCCATTAGACTGGCTCGGCGTTATATGGAAAAAATAAAAAATGATCAAATCAAACCAGAACAAAACGACCCCCTAAAATTTGGGAGCGATTGGTTGCGTCCACACTTTGCGCATTGCATTTCAATTTTGTATGGAAATTAAGCATGAAAAACCTCTCTTTTTTACATTTTGATTTTTATCATTTTTATTTTCCTCAAAAATTTTCATACAAACACGTTTAAATTGATAAAATTCTCTAAAACTTTCCCGAAGAAAGTATTTTGCTATCTTGCTCCTGTAAAAAAACAGCGTCCTCAAAACTGGTCTAAAACGTGATTTTCGAATAAAAAACACGTTTTAGACCAATTTTAAACACGCTGCATCTTATGAAAGGAGCATGATAGCACAATATTTTCTTCGGAAAAGTTTTAGAAAATTTTATATTGTGTTGGTTTGAAAAAAAAAAATAGTGGAAAATAAAAATGATAAAAATGAAAATGTAAAAAAGAGGGGTTTTTCATACTAATTTCCATACAAAATTTAAATGCAATGCGCACAGTGTGGATGCACCCATCGCTCCCAAATTTCGGGGAGTTGTTTAGGGGCCTAAAAGCAACAGAGAAAAACATGTTCTGAATAATCGACCATCTCGAACCATCCATTTCTAAAAATTTCAAAAATTAAATAAATACGGATTTCGGTAAATTATTTTATTGTAAAAAACAAATAATTTAAAAATCGACAATTATTGTTTTCCGTGTACCTATTTGTATCATTATTACAAGCAGAAAAATAAGGCATATTTGAATCAACAATACATTTTGTAAATTTGAAAAACAAGATTTGTGTTGAATCAGCGCTAAACTTCAAAGCAAGTTTTTCGTAATAACAAAAGACATTTGTGGAAATGAGATGATACAAGGTTTGATTTAACCCATTTTTTTTGTAGATTATATTAAACAACTTTGTTGAGGATACTGATCGTACAACATAATTTTCTGCATGTACCTACAACTTTGCCGGAGGCACCAAATCGATCAGAAGTTTTCTCCATAAGATGAAGATTTTCATTTATTTACGCTCCTTTTTATATGAATTGTATGGAGACTTGTATCGGTGAACCAATGACACAAAATAGCTTCTTTTTTATAAGAATAAAGATCCCCAAAAATGTTGAGCCAAATTAAAAAAATACAAATAAAATTTATTTTCCGGAATTCGAGGATAATTGCTCATTGGTCATTTCGTATGGAACGACACATCACTTGAAATCAAGTTTATCTGACCAAGCTGAAATTTTGTTGAGCTGTTCACTATTTCAGTGATTTATTGCTCAACTTTTTTTTTCGGGAAGTTTTTAAAGTACGCAAGTTTACAATCAGCATAGCCATTTTCGATCAATTCACTTTTAAACAAATTTTGAAATGATTGAGATTGAACATCTCCAGGTCTTTAAAATGCCTTAAACTCCTTGCATCCTTTTGAAAACTTAACCGTTAGTTTCACATAGATGTTATTGAAAGTATAACAATAGTTTATATTAATTTGTAATTTGTTGTTTTATTGGATACGGTAACTTGTTAGTTATACTATACATTAAGTAAAGGAAGAAATTGTTCATGAAGAATCAGCAGAAAACCGCCAGTTTTTTTCGATTTTTTTTTGGAAGACCTGCGTGCGCTTGATCTTCAACATTTTAAGTACCTACCTGCGCCGAAAGTACATCCGCCTTTTAGTCGATGTTTTATTTTTAAGTTTGCGTACTCTTTTAACATTTTGAGAGACAGAGAGAGGCGACGCACTAATCCGTACTAAGCCAAGCTCTGGTTCTCATGTGGGTCAAGCAAGAGATATGGTTTGACTCATCGTGCTGAGGATTAGGTTACCCGACCAAACCAACCATCCAACGAACGTCAAGTGGACTCGCAGGTTGAGATGCTTTATTACGACAAGGCATGTTACGCGAGTGCGGGCGTTGTGAGTTGTGTAGGACATGCTGTTTGTCTACGGATTGTACAACATGAGGTTTTTTTTGGTGTGAAGTGACTAGATTTGGACAGTGATATGGTTGTCTCGAACGTCCGTGTTTTGCTTGTTGTTGACATGTTTTTACATTGTCGCCGATCTTTCGAGAACATCAAGATTGAGTCAAAATTTTCCATTCGGATTATTTTTAAATAAATAATATTTAACTTCAATATAAAATTGCATCTGCTGTGCGGCCATCTCATGACACGTCTGTCGCCGAGAAATAAAACTGTCAAAATGCACCACCAAAAAACCACTTTCAAAGGGCGCACATTGTTACCAGCTGATCCATATTTTTATTGCTTTCGGGTGAAATTTCCTGCTGGGAGTCTGCCGACGGCATCTTTATATTTATGGCGCGTAATGGCCCTCGCTTATTTCCCGCGGCGAACAATAATAGTTTGGTCGAATGGATGCTTAACTTCGAATGCGTCACTAATCCACCCCCGCCTTCTTCTATAGTTGCTGAGAGCATTCAGTAATACAGTATTGTGTGTTTTATACTGTTTAGTGTGGCTTAGCCAAAGGCAGCATCAATCACACTAACGATGACAGTAATGTTCTGCAGCTTGCAGCCTGAAGCTGTAAGGAAAATCAGCTATTTTTATCAGTGAGCTTTGTTAGATATCTGAGTTAGTTATATCTTTTATTATCTGGACTTTTCATTTTCTATTTATAGTCAGTTCTCAAATTTTGTTTTCTGATCGCCATTCTACGCACTCTTCCCCTTTTATTCTTGATCCCAACTCGCCACGAGTGTGACTTTCTTCCGTCCTCTCATATAATAGCTGGAAAATGAATAATGACTCCCCAAACACTAGGTTTTTCACACCCCCCTACGCAAACGTCATAACTTTTCACCAGTCGCAAGAGTGAGTAGTGAACGAGATACCTAATAAAGTGCAATAAATCACTTCGACCTCAACCCGACCAAACGACCATCATGATGATGATGATGTTGATGGTAAAGCTGAACTACCAAAGAGAACCCCGCTTTTCCGGAAGTGGAGAAAAATAAACCGATTGGAAAATCGCAACTCGGTTGGAAAATCAAAGCTAGAGGAAATTTGCCGACTACAACTTTAAACAGAGCGAAGTTGAATTGCTAGAAGATGAAAAAAGCAACAGCAAATCGGATTCGGAAGAGCCATTCCGGTGCGGCGCTTTTTTCCTCTCTTAAATTGACTGTTGGAAGACATTAACGATCTCATATCTTCGGTTTGTAGGTTTACTTTTATATTTCCCTCTGTAAACAAACAATAGTTTCTAAATAACGTGCTCATTCAGCGATTTTTTCCTTCTCTTCTAAAAAGTGCTCAGTCCCAGCAGGGTGTGAAGTGATATTTTGCATTCAGGGGGGTTTCTTGTAAACAAGCAGCAAGCGGCGGAATAAACGATTTTTATGAGCTTTGAAGTATGCAGTTTGAAATTTTTGGGTGAGTGATGTTTTTTGACGCGCTCATACACTGTTTAGGATGTTTTGGTGGCAGTTACTTCCTCGCCGTGGTTGATGATTGATTTGTTTGTTAATTTGTTGAATAGTTTCACAGTTAATCATAATTTTAATATTTTTTTGTTCATTCTTATTTTTTAAGATTTTAACTAGCAGGCGAAATAAGATAGTAAGATTCTCTTCAAAGGTTAAATTCAATAAGAATTAATAATGAGTTTCAGCTTGTGGATACTGATTCTGCAATCCAGCTGTCCAGCTGTCGAGGAAAGCAAAGTTTATAGATTGTTTGTCAAGTAAAAAAACATTTTGACTTCTCAATTTACACAACATTTTCCTTAACAATTTATTTCTGAATATTTTGGGAAAACCATTGAAATGTTTTATTGTGGGATACCCTAATTTTAAAGCAATCCAATATGGATCAAATTAGTTTTTTTTTGCAAAATCAATAATTTCAATTAATAAGATTAAATGAGAAAGTTCCACAAAATCTGGGCATGGATTTCATTTGTTTTTTTTTATATTCGGCTTAAACTTTATGGGGGCGTCTCTTCTATCATGAAAGACATTTTGTGTATTTTTTTAAATTCTTTTCGGAAATGGAAATTTTACAGCAAAAATAATGTTATTTTTTCTTCAATAAAGCTACATAGAAAAAAAGTCGAATTTCGGATGGTTGAAAATTTGGTTGGTTGAATATTACCTCTTTTGTGAACCTGCTGAAAATTCATAAGAAATTGATGAGAATTCACCAGTTCCTGATGTTATATTAAACATTTCTGTCTAAACAATCAGAATGTGAGAATAACCATAAAAATATGGTTTTTGTAATATTGTGTTTTTTTAGAGTAACCATTATTTTTCGTAATAATTTTCATGTATTGCCTAAATTTTTACGAAGTCACAAAATCGATTAGAATGTTTTTCTCATGATTCTGACTTTCGTATGTTTACATATCTAGAGTTTTATTTGAAGAGGTCCTATAGACAATTTCTTACGGTCTTAAGGAAGCCATCCATAAAATATTAGCCAAATCAGAAAAAAAACTAAATCGAGGGTGTCATTCAGAGTTTTGAATTTATCAGGAACGTAAAAAGTTTTTTTTAATATCTCAGGAATTCCCAGGATTCCGGGGTTATTTTAGAAATGATCGAAAAACCTTTTTCTATACTTTTGTTATATTTTTAAAGTTTGAAGTCATAGAATTAGTTGATAACCATAAACTGGTGGGTGTTTTATAAAACAAATATTTTCAAATTATCTCTTTTTGCTTGATTTTTTCTGTTCTTTGGATTGTAAAACATCCACAATTCTTAAACTAATGATAAATTCGTACAATTAATATATATACAAAGAAAATGATGCAAAATTTTTATAGGCTTTGAATTTAGTGTTTTATAACAACAAATAATTTTAAATATTTGTTTCAGCAGATTTTGATTTTTTGACCCGTTCAGGCCTGAATTTAAAAAAAAAATTTAGATGGTGATGGAGTAATGATTTTAAGGACCATGTGAAATTTACCAATTGGTTCAGAAAATTTTGATTTTTTGGACAATATGACTTATTAGGCCTGAAAGGGTTAAATAACTACCAAATTGTATAAAAAACTTTTATTGGTGATCTTAATATACAAATTGGAATTTTGGTCATTGAGCAATAGCAAAGAAATCCAGCAAAATCAATTAAATATGAACAAAAATATTATTTTTAGAAGTTTATTTTTTTTTCAATGTTATCGAGAGAAACATTTACAAGTTCCGTAAACTGGGGTGACTTTGATAGCCCGGGGTGACATTGATAGAAATTTGATCTGTCCAGTAATTTCGATACATCCAATAGAACAGTCTCGTTTTTGCACATATCTAGATTAAATTTTCAAAACAACCTATCCCTCATGGGTTTCCTATGCAGATAGGACCTTTTGAAAATTTAATCGAGATATGTTTGATAATAAGTTATCCTTTAATGCTTACATACATAAATTTTCTAAAATGTTGAGGTATTAATTTGATGGGCATTTCAAAAACCTATCAAAGTCACCCCGGGTTATCAAAGTCACCCCAGTTTACGGTATATATATTTTTTGAATGCATGTGAAAAGATATCTCTATGATGAAAATGAAATTTGTTTTTCAATATTGTGAAATTTTAGACGATTTCATTGAATTGACCAAATTATATTTAGAAAATTCTAGATTCTCATAGAGGCCTTTTATAAATCACTTTAACCCTCTACAATCCAACCCCACCTCTATAAAAAAAGCAAAGCAATCCACTTTAACGACCCCCGGGTCTTTTGTGGGCTCTGTTGCAAGTTTCTACTCATTTCTAGGCGACCGAAGGTTATGTGTGGTGAGTCACTCAAAACCTCTTTTACGCTAATGGACCGACGTTTTACTTCCCCATCCGATAGAAGGCGTGGTCAGGCAAATCTCGTCTCGAAAAATGCCACCGTGTCCGTCTGGGATTGAACCCAGGCCATACTGGGGTGAGAGGCTACCACGCTAACCACTGCGCCACCGGACTCTATAAGGCTTCAATAAAAAAAAAAAACAATTTTTGATGTTTAAAAAGCTCTGGAAAGAAGAACTCTTAAAATTAAAAAAATATGATTGGAAGTTTGACTTGTTTTATGTGACTTTGCCAATGTTTTTTTAAAATGTTATTTTTTCATGGGTCAACTTTGGCTGTGTTTTTGACTAAAATTTCCTATATTTTAAGTAAAAAGAAGTATGCAGTAATTTTTGTAGTGTCCCAGACGGTAAATTTACGTTATTTTTTACAATTTTAATGACAATGGTGCCATTCTATAGCCGAAATTGTGAAAAGAAGCAAAAATAGAAAAAGTGACTGTAAAAACATGAAAAAAATAGATGGGCAAAATGTAATGATAGGAGATGGTAGGCAAAATACTACCAAAAACAAACATAAACTAAACAATATAAATGCAAATTAAAATACTAAAAATAAAACAAGAGAAACATAACACAAAGAAATAAAGTTTTTCGTAGAACGAAAGTTGCCCAAAATGACCTCCTAAACACGGGAAAAATAAAAATTTTCGAAAAAAGTTGGCCTGTAGAGGGTTAAGAGGGCAAGGAGGGAACGACTTTGTAACCTTATTAAAACATGTCAATTTACAAGCATAATATTGCTGATTTTATTCCCTGTTATTTTTTTCTCCTTTCAGCTGCCTTCCAACATGTCCGGGAAAACCTGGACGATCTCAACGGCAAATCCGAAGCCAACGAGACGGATTTGGTGTTTTTGCAGGGAATCCTCGAAAATCCAGCCGTTACCCAAGTCATTAAGGTGAGTTTTGTACTATAACTTTACCAACAACCAAATATCAGTTTGAACGTTTGGTTGCGTACGTGATCTCATGTGTGTATGATATGTTTGCTGATTATGTCGACACGATGTTTTGTTTGGCACCGCACCGAGCGCAAGTGTCGAAATGTGTTAATTGAATTGATTAGGACAGTCACTCAAGGCGGTGACAGCCGAGCTGTAAGTCGTGAGTACAGCTTTCTGTACACACATATTACAACTAGCAAGGCTAGGGATGACCAAGCTATTTTCGGACTTCACGATAATCATAAAATTTTCCGATCTGACCTACATTTGCGACACTCAGCTGGATTGATTCGCCAGAGTTGACATCTCTACCGGTCCACGTGCAGAGTGTCCATCACCGACAAGAAAGCGGAAAGTTGTTTGCCTTCCGGCGCTCTAATTGGGCCTGGCCGGTTGCCCGAGGGGCCATTTCGGGACGCACTCATAAATTGGCCAGCCTAATTGGACTAGTGACACATTTAGTCTCGCCCCGCTCTTGGCGTGTATATTTCGATCGAATGATGTTGTCCCTCTTGTCGGTGGTATATATGGCAACAGCACGTTCCAAACCGAATAAAAACTCACGACCAAAATCACAACCAGATGAAAATTGCTTTTCCGACACTAGCAACCCGCGGGGATTCCGTGTTTTCCCCTTACACGTGGACACGAGGTTGGGTTAGGTCATTATCGTTTGTTTCCGAAAAGCCGTTTGCTGCGAACCATATGGTGGCAGTAATTTAATTTTATAGAGCAGTTCTATGTGAAATATATATTTCTGAACATATTCTTTTTTTTTATATTGTCTTTTACTTTGTTTTTAATCAGCAGTGCTCAAGTTTTTTCGTAACATACCTAGCATAGCGATTTTCAAAAACTTTAATTTAAATTTGTACAGGTTTTTTTTATTAAATCTGTTCTCAATTCTTAAGATGTAAAAGCGAGTCAGTGATGCCAGTGATTTTCTTATAAATGCCACTTTTCGTAAGTGTTTGCTTAAAATTTCGTCACAAACGACAGCACTACACAGACCCAAAAGAGCACTGAAAGAAAAAAGAACTCAGCCGATAATAGAAATTGCGTGGGCTCCAGTGCATTCTCGTCAGACCAGAATAGACTTGGGAAATATTTTTGTAAAATGCTTGTAAAAGGAATAGGAATAACTTTTGAAAAAAGTCAAATTAAACATAAATGTACTTGGTTTTAGTAAATTTCAAGGAACACTCCAGATTACTCAGCATTTTTTAGACACGATCGCTTAGTAGGATGAGAATGGGTATATTTCCCCTAGTTAAAAAGACTTTTTGACACAAAATAAAATCTACAAAAAAAATAACCGTCAATTTGACAGAGAATTACTCTTTTCTCTGGTGAATCACTGACCTTTGTCTCTACTAACGACGATGGTGACGGCGATTCTGGATGGTGCGTGGCAAGTTCATAATTCCTCCGACTTGGACGACGGCTTTAATTAAATCAGATTGCCTTAAATTGATTTAGCTCGCCAGTGCGATGGTTCTTTCTTTCATGAGTGTTCTTGCTTACTTTTTTGCTTGCTCAGCTGAACCACAGAAAGAAGCATAAAACACTGGGTGTGTGCGAAGATCGCATGATCTTAATAGCTTAATGGCTATCGCAATTAAACCTTTTGAACTCTGGGCTAATTCAGATTAAGGTTGGGGGTTCGCCAAACGGCGGCCTCACGAGTCTACGACAGTTTGAATTTCCTTTCATTTTTTATAGTCTAAACGGGGCAGAGACATGTCGCGCGGGAAATGCAGACTGAATGGTCCATTTGCTGGGCAATCGAGGGTGTACCGTGTAGAATGTATAAGAGGAAGAAAGCGAAAAAGTTGGCAGATGTTTGACTGGCCTGGGGAAAGTGAAACCATGGCACGTCCCTGGTTGTTCTTGGCAGACTTAATTAGCATTTGAAGGCAATCGGAGACAAAGTTTTTGCTTTTTTTAGAGCGATTGCCGTTAAAGAGTTTTTTTTACAGATTTTAAAAGCAATTCCGAGAAATTTCCATTTTCTATCAAGTCAGCCAATATTGATGTAAAAGATTTGAGGCTGCATAGATTCAGTGTTGCTTACTCGATTTGTTATTCACTTACTCAAGAAAAACAAAATTCCGATCTTAAATTTGACACTTCAGCAATTTGTACACGTGCAATAAACAAAGCAAATTACAGCCCCCATCAAATTCGCTTTATTCGAATCCACTTTTACGCAAAAAGGCCCCACTCTAAAACAGATGCAAATACTTCACTTTACTAGAAGAGTGATTGATGGCTGGCATTACATGAAGCGCGATCATTTCGGACATCACTTGTAATAAAACCAAAATCACTCTGAAAAACACCCCGTCCGTTCTGCCCTTCCGGTTTCACCAGTTCCGACCCCTGCCAGTTGAAAATTAACAGTGACGTACCGCTTATTTAGCCACCCCCCCACTCCAAGTGATCGTCGTTAAACCGTCGAAAGTGCCGTTCGCGTCTGGTCTGGCCAGCGCAGGTTATGAGCCATTAAACCGTACTAAATACAGGTTTGCCCTCTTCCTCCTTTCCTTCAACTTGGATGATGTTTGCCAAAACGGCCCGAAACTTTAAAGAGACTGCTCGGTTGTCTCTGTCTTTCGTTTCGCCAAAAATATTTAACGACTTTGTGGGCTGCCACCAATACAGCGAAACAATGTGTAACAATGTTGGTTTTTCGGCTCAATCTTAAGAGGCCGTTAAACGATCGGGCGTTGTCACGAACGACGCCGCCGGGTTTGAGCGATCGTAATCGGCATTATCGTCAGGGTGTCTACTACACAGCAAAAAATCCGATGGTGAAATCGCATGTAAAAGCATGCACATCACCTTTGCCAAAATAAACATTTAATATTACACACTGCATGTACATTTTTTTTTCAAAAAAAAAGTTGGAACCGACGGGATTCAAACCCAGCACCAACAGTAAGGACTGGCGCCTTAGCCCACTCGGCCATCAGACCGATGAAAAGTTGTAAGGTTAAACGCATATATGAGCTTGACATTTCGGTCAAGTAGGTTTCCCATACTGATGGGCTACATATTTCAGGGTGTAAAGTCACATAAAATTGCATTAAATAATGCAATATTTATTTTACACCCAGGCCTTTTACACGCAGCTTGATTAATACTTTTTTAGCTGTGTACGATGAATCTATGACATTTCCCCGAAACCCATATTACCGAAGGGACATTTCCCCGAATGCCACTTCCCCGAAAAGACACTTCCCCTAATAGTCATTTCCCTGAATTCCATTTACCCGAATTTCCCATTTCCCCTAATCGTCCACATCCCCGAATGCCACTTTCCCGAATGGGCCACAATCCCGAATGCCACTTACCCGATTAGTCATATCCCTGAATAGTCATTTCCCTGAATGCCATTTCCCCGAACGCGGTCAAGCGGAAATGCCCGGTGCCTCGGAGCGCGCGCACCGGGCATTTCCGCTTGACCGCGTTCGGGGAAATAGCATTTTATAAGAAAAAATTTGATGACCATTTTTACCACATCAAATTACATATAATATTTCTTGAAAGGTTTGTATTGGCTCTGAATGATCAACTTTCTTTTTGGCTTCATTCAGAACAGACGTAGCATTTTTGGGGGGAAGGGGTGTTGAAAGGTTTGGTACTATTCATTCAAATACAATGAATATTATTACTGACTTTTATATATATATCCTCAACACTAATACTTTTTTCTTATAGACCTGATAATAATAATGCAATAGAAGTTTTGTTATTTTTTATGATTTAAAAAATATACCGTGCGATTTTCGTAGTACAGAACCCCGTTCACACTGATCATTTTATTCACATTGCTGGTTTGGGATTTGGCGAAAAGTATAATAAAAAAAACTTTAAATAAAATTTGTACCAGCCTTATGTACCTATTTGTTCGATTTTTGGGTTTTTGAACAAAATTCGAAAAAAAAAACAAATTTCTTTGCAAATTTCTCAAAACAGCATCTAATTATGCGGTTGAATACAAATGTTAATTGAACTTAAAAAAATCTATAACAGTCCAGACTCGATTATCCGAAGGCCTCGGAAAAATTTCACTTCGGATAATTGAAACTTCGGATAATCGAATGACAAAAAAAAAAAACTTCGATGCCTAATTTTTTATTGTCGAGCTTAAGTATGACCCCTAAACTACGTTAAAGTGATTTAAAACTTTTAAATCCAAGATGGCGGCCAATATGGCGGAGATGAAGTATTGAAAAAATACATTTTATTATTTAATAGGCAATCGACTATTCAAATTTGACTAAAATGGGGTTGCAGAACTCAAAATTGATGTTTAAAAGAAGGAAAAGAAAAAAAATTGTTCGTGATTCGATTATCCGAAGTCCCATACAAACCTTCGGATAATCGAGGCTTCGAATAATCGAGTCTGGACTGTAATTGGGTCCTAAAATTAAGCCTCAATTTGTGATATTATTGTTCACAACGATAAAGCTTATTTTTCTAAGTACAATGACCCTTTGAACGACCGCAAAGGATTTAAAATGGATTTATAATTCAATTTTTAAAAATTCACTTCACGGCCCTTCTTGGCAGAAAAGCTCCTACTTGACAGCTCGTTCCAAGGGAACCATAGTTTATCCATCGAAAAAATGTTGTCTTGTTAATAACATTTTTTTTGCATAAAAATGAAAAAAAAATACGTTATCAGAAATGGTTTCTTACCGTTGTTCATAAAAATTGACAAAGGGCTTTACTACCCAATTTACAACATTTAATCAACAGCATACCCGAAAAAGCTGTTTGTTCGGTAAAATTGAGAAAGAAAATAACTGTTATTCATGGAAAAAGGCTTTAGCGAAAATGATGATTAGGGGATATTAAAATTCGGGAAAATTTAAATAAACGGCAATTGGCGTAAGTGTCACTTCGGGGAAATGGCATTCGGGGAAATGGCCGATTAGGGGAAATGGCATTCGGGGATATTGCCGATTAGGGGAAATGATATTCGGGGATATTGCCGATTAGGGGAAATGATATTCGGGGATATGGCATTCGGGGATGTGGCTGATTAGGGGAAATGGTATTCGGGGATGTGGCCAATTAGGGGAAATGATTTTCGGGGAAATGTCATTCGGGGAAATGAGCTAGACCCGTGTACGAAAACTATATGGATACTTTTTTTGCTTAATTTTTTGTTTTTAGTAAAGTTTTAGTTTTTTTAGTGAGCTACAACTTTGTAGAACAAACAAACCAGCAAGATTACTAGTTGCAATGATTGTTTTGCAAAAAAGTAACCTCTTTACTGCCCATAATTGAAGAGACGGCTATTATGCCAAATCAAATGATCCGTGAAAAACGCGTTTTAGTGTTCGTCACCAAATCTTCGGTAATGCAATTTCAAAGGGGAATTGGTTATTAGCCGTTTGGTTTTTTGCATCGGTAGCCAAAACCAAACACAATTTTAGTGAAATTCAAGTTTTGGAAGATGAGTTGGAACATCCAACACCTGGAGCAAAAATAATAGCCGTTTCCTCAATTTAGGTTATTGCAGGATGTTAAAGTACATCAAAATCATAAATATTTGGAGGGATCGTATCGCCTCTCCGTCGGAAATATCGATAAAGAGACCACGGATGTGAGTCATGAACACAAATTACCCTTTAGAACAAAGTATTACGGAAATTGCAGAAGATATCGTGTTAGTTGGTAGAGAATTCAACGATTTTTTTCGATTTTAAATAGTAACTTATTTTAATTGCAAAAAAATCTGAAGTAATATATCAAGGATGTTTTCTTGGGTTTTATGTAAAGTTTACGTCGAATTGAAACGTCAACATAGTAATTAAATTTGAAAAATTTGAAATAGATTGACATCTGTTTGTCTGTGGTAATTGAATCGATAATTGCAATTTTTTGTGTTTAATCTCACATTTTTTTCTAAGAAGTCCACGGGTCCCCCACAGACCGTTATTATGAAAAAAAAATTTCCACCCAAACCAATGATTGGACATGGTTTCTGGGACCATTCTGCACCTCTGGGCCGAGTTTCAAAATAAGTCCTCTGTTTGTATGCATTAAATCAAATATAAATTTAATAGTTGTATGTGTGAAACAGTTAAAAGTTGTGAACCTTGAGCAACATATGTTGAAAATTCGTACACAGAAAAAATAAGTTGAATTTTGGACGGTTGAAAGTTTAGTTCATTGAGCTAGTTTTTGAGTAATTTTATCGGAAAAATGTGTAAAAATGAGAAATTTTACAGATACTCATGCAAATTTCACCAGTTACTGATGAAAAATTACATATTTTTGTTGACGAAAAATCTGTCACCATTCATTTCTGTAATATTACCATCATTTTTTTCTGTGTTATTTTATTTAGCAGTATTAATATAATTAAATTTAAACATTATTTTCACATGAGTTTTGATAAAAAATATAAAATAGCATATTTTTTGATTATTTAAAATTTAAATAATAAAAGGCCCCTATCACAGCGGAATTTTAAAGTCGAATTATTAATATTTGACCAATTTTAAGTTTCAAGCTAGTTTTCAAATTTTTTAAACAAAAAGTATCACATAGTGCTCATTCACAATTACAAATAAGCTTCTGTAAAAAATGTGAAAATATCAATTAACCATGAATAATTTTTTTCTAAGGTGATTGCGCCTATTCTCAATCTGTGGTCCCAAAAATCTAAATTTGTAAATAGCTCGAAATTTTAACTGTCTAGAACATAATTTCAGTCTAAAATCCGTCAAATATAGATTTGAATCAAGTTTTTCATGTTTAAAGCATTAGAAGAAGAACTCTCTTAAATTTATAGAATATTACTAATTTTTTAAGTAACGTGCAGACTCGATTATTCGAAGTTTCGATCATTCGGAGATCGATTGTCCTAAGAAAATTTCCACGGCATCCCCACATAAGCTTCGCTTGGAGTTGGATGGTTTATGTCTAGGATACGCTCTAAGCAAGTATTGCGACCATGGCATGATATTTTTTGAAATAGTAAGATTCTATGCTCAAGGCAAACATTTGACCTCACCTCTCATAAGGCTCATGAAAAACTGGATTTCCTCCAGATTTCTAGAAAAAGAACAGTGAGTGGCCACCGTGTAACATATTTACCGCCTAAAATGTTGTCTTGTGCACGTGAGGTCACGTTTTATTTTTACCTTGACCAATAAATTTGTTGTTTGTTGTCAAATTCTCAATTAACACGCAATGCAAATATTTGAATTCTAGATTTTTTTCTCAAGAAACCTATCAGAAATTTTAATTTAGATTTTCTGTTGAATCTTTAAATGTGGATTCATTTCCACATTTTCAAACATTGCGAAATACATCCTCTCAATGCCATTCTACACTTCCATAATCCCAACAAAGAAATTCCAGCGAACCAACATAACCTTGCATTCGCCGTCTCAATCAGACGCGCTCGATGCACCGCAGAAATCCGCTGACATCGCGGTAATCGACGGCCAGTTCCACTCACATCGCAGCACTAACGTGATTGACGAGCGCGCGCGCTCGTGTGGTGAATAACGAACGATCACCGCTCCCGCTCACGAGCGACAACGATCGCCTCTCCCGCTCACGGCGATCGTGGAAACTCACCTCACCGTGGTTCGCCTTTCCGTCGCGCTTCTTCAGCACACCTGGTGAGAGAATCCAAACAAACAACAAGTGGTCGACGGGTGAGCACGCGACGAGGGGTCGCTCAACGGTTTCGAAGGTGGTGAAGGGAGGTGGTTGTTCCACGACTGGAAATCGAAGTCGCGCCTCAACTCACCACGCCGAGACGAGTCAGTCTGGAGAGAACCGTGGTCGTTACAAGTTGCGTGTCGACGTTTCGCGTCACCTCGAGTCGTGTCGTTTCTCGGTGTGTCTCACCCCTCGTGCCGTTGATTGTTTTTTCGCCTCCTTCTTCTGGTTCTGTATGGAGTGATTGCCGCAGACGTTCCCCCTTTTGGACGTGAGCTGGATGCGAACCTGAGGAGCTTTGGATCGATACAGTGCAGCGTAGTGCGTGGAAGAATACAGTCGTCGTGACACCGTCCGTCGTGGAAATAAGGTTAAATTTAAGGTGTGTACCCCCGCTGGTTGGAGCTTCGTAACCTACTTTTGGGCAATGCTGTGCAGAGAGAGTCAGAAGTCATACAACCTAGTCGATTGATAGTTCTTGGAGACCGCATCGGATGGAACAGATCATAGTGATGAGTCAGATCGCGAGAGAAACGCCTAGTTTCGACGTCATCAACGTGGAAGGGTTGAGGGTGACGCTCCCCTCGGCGATCTCATCTCGTCAAATCGCAGCGTGGTGACAACTTTCACCGTTGGCTAACCCCTCGGAAACAATAGACCATTGTAGATGGCGCAGTAGGCGTCGACGGGGGAAATTAAGGGAAAACTGCAACGCAGTGTGGTCCCTCACATCAAATTTCGGGGGGTTGAAGTACCCGCAAAGGTATCCACCCATGGTCCATCGCACGAATACACCTGCAAAATGGTAACGCTGTATTGGTGTGGGGTTGACCCTACCATGAAAAGGGGGGTCAGCGGAGGTGGGGGATCCAGCAGATCACACCTCAAGACGACGCGCACAAGTAGGCTGTGTGAGTGTGTGATGGATGGTGAGGTGAGCAAACAGGTTCTCAAGCAAGCCGTGGGATTTGTAGTGGTGACTTCTTCGCAAAGCTATGGAGGTACCCCCCCAGTTTTCCACCGCGAAACAAAAGCATGATGAGAAAACCTGTTTTTGTTTGCACCTCGCTTGTTTAGGTGTGTTGGTGCGAACGTTTGTTTGATTGAGCGCGTTCGGTTCGTTCTTCTTGTTGGCGGTGGGTGTGGAAGTAGTTGTAGTGTTATTGTTATGCAATTGTGAATTACCAGTGTTCGCTTATTTTTAGCCCCGAGGCATGGCTTGGATGCAGATAAGCGCGTATAATATTTTTTTCCGACTATTTATTGGTCGGCTGTCTGGTGGAAAATTGGTTTGACAGTGAATTATACCGTGTTATGAAACAATTATTGCTGATTAATCTTGGCGCGGCAAAATGTGGATTAGTGGGTAGCGGAGTTGTCGATGTTTTGTTTTTGTTTGGAGTAAAAAATGTGCGGTTTTCCGCTTATGTGCACCGGAAAATTGATGTCATGCTTAGGAGCGTGGAATGATTTGTCCTCAGTGTAATGTTTTAGTTGGTTTTTATGTAAGAAGAACAATTGATAATATTTACCATTAAAGAGGCATTTGCATAATCTTCAGAGGCTTTTTAATGCTGTTGCCGATTATTTTCTATCTTTTGACAATCCAAAGTAACTGTAACTAATGACACTTATGAAATAAGCACTGGTCTTTTTTTTGCCCAATGGAAATTTATGGATACAAGAGCGGTCAAACAAAACCTAATGACCTCCAATGTTCTGAATTGGGTACTAAAGCCCTATGTCAATTTTTATGTACAACGGTAAAAAACACGATTAAAAACCATTTCTGATCACTTTTTTTCATTTTATTGCAAAAAAAAATCATTTTAATCCAAAATAAAGAAGTTTGATACGTCGCATGACTAGTTTACGCTGTTTCCTAATGCGGTTCCGGATGTGGCCACCGGAGATCGGTGGAACCGGTTCCGATGGGTCCTATGGTATTTAATATTATTCTAGGATTGTTTTGCATGACTATTCATGGTAGAAGAAAGCTTATCAGTTCACAATTGGATAAATCTGACACTTTTTCCAAAAATCCGGATCTTCCGGTGGCCTGTACTCCGGCCACCGGTCCGTGCAGTGCGATTTTTCATCGGATTATTGTTCCTGGTGCAAAAACGAAGCTTTTGGTGTATAGCAATCGATGGGTTGCCCGAAATCGTGTTGCGGTAATTTTTTGGGCTCTTTTTTCCCACTGTGCGCCAGCTTAGGGATATTGGTTTGGTTGGAAACACAAATACAGTGCTCACAATGCACAGTGGTCCAGAACGCAAAATTAAGTGGAAAATTGATTTTCCGATAAATGGTGAAGTTTTAGAGCTTTGGTGTCTTCAGAAGAGTTGTTTCAAATGAAAAGAGGCAACTTTTGGTTTGGCCGAAAATTAGGGTGGTCCACGATTAGGGTGATTTTGAAATTCTAACTTTTCAGGTTAAATTTTGAGTTTTTTTTTGTCTTCTAGAAAGGTGTTGGGCTTGCCAATTCAAGCAACTTTGTCGAAGACGCCTTCTACGACCCAATTTATAGAAAGCATCTGAGCAAACCTTAAAAAATCAGTTTTTTGAACGTGGCAATTCAGGAATAAGTTTTAGAAAAAAAAGATATTCGATGCACTTTTAGAGCTCTAAAAAAAACATTTTTATTTTTTGACAAGTCAATTTGGACTTAAGAGCGACTCCACGAGCAAAGCATACCCATCTCGCAGCGACCTCACCAATCTGCCTGAAATTTTCAGGGGTTGTTTGTCAAATAAAACTAGCATCTGGCCAAAATATGAGCACTCTAGGTCAACGAAGTGGGGCAAATTGGGACACAAAGCTTGAAGGTTAAAAAACGTTAAGAATCTTTAAAAGGCTATAACTTTGGCAAAATTCAATATAATTTCAAATTTCAAAATGCATCTGAAAGGCAGTTTAACATATTAAATAGACACTTTTTCTTTTGGTGATTTTTTTGGTTGTAAACTTTTGCTCTGAAGCTGCTTTTTTTGGTGTCATCTAGTATCCTTGGAAACGAACTTGATGTTCAATAAATGTGAATCGATGTTTTTTTTAACTTTTATTTTTTGAAGGGTTAAAATGGATGAAAATAAACATTTGTATGCATGATTCTACTGTGAAATTGTCTCAGGAACACGAATATGATAAAATTATCACCAGAAAATGGGATCTAAGGGATCCCCCGAGCAAAAATTTACAACCAAAAAAATCACTAAAAGTAAAAGTGTCTATTTAATATGTTAAACTGCCTTACCCAAAGCGTTCTCAGTCTCAGATGCTAGTCCCAGATGTCCCCTACAAGCTGCAGGTCGAACCGAGTTGATATCTGGATGGAACACTTTTTTATTTGAGTTTGAAAATTATGCAATTTTTTCACTAAAATGCCAATAACTCGCTTTAGATTCATTGTTTTTGTTCAAGCCCTTTTAGATGCATTTTGAATTTTGAAATTTATTTGAGGTTTGCCCAAGTTACAGCCTTTTTAAAGATTTTTGACGTTTTTGTACCTTCAAACTTTGTGTCCCGATTTGCCCCACTTCCCGTTGACCTAGAGTGCTCATATGTTGGCTAGATGCTAGTTTTATATGTACAAACATCCCCTTAAAATTTCAGACAGATTGGTGAGGTCGATGCGAGATGGGTATGCTTTGCTCGTGGACTCGCTCTTAAGTGTTTTTTATACACTTTGTTGAGGCCGGATCTCGGATATTTTGATTAAAAAGATAAGCGGATCCATCAAGCGACCCATCGTAAGATGTGTAATCAAAAGAGTCTAAAACATCGAAGATCTGATAACCCTATCAAAAGTATATTAATGTGAGGAAGGCATCAACCACCTTAAGGTGGATAAAGTAACGTTTTTATGGCAAGAATCAACAGACGTATTCCTCTCGTTGATTTCATCGTATAAAATCTGATCTCAAAAACTCCCACGCACGCACACCATTCCCTCGATGACCGTATGACTTCTGAACTCTCTCGTGCTCCCTCAGCCATCAGCTAATCACATGTTATTGCTTTAATTGATTCATCCGTTTGAAATGGCACCATAAAAAACAATCCATCAAACACAAACACACGCTCCGATGACGAGAAATTACAGCTGAACAAAACGACACTCGCATGGCGGGAGTTCCCTTCTCCTCTCTTTTCTGGATTAAAATGGCACTCACCTTCATCGATTATTTCATTAACCCAAGTCAATCAAACTCCCAAAAAAAAAAAAAACTTCCCCTTTTCCCGTTTATTGCTGTTGTTTTGTCGGTTGTTTTTTCTCGTTTGATCGATAACCCACAGAACCCGTCCCGTCCCGCTCTGTCCGTTCCGATTTTGCGTGCCATTTTAACCCACCACCACCCATGTCACCTGTCAATCCGTTCCGTCGGGTCGATTCCGTCCAAAAACCGCCGCGCGAGTGCCCGCAAAGTTCAAGGTGTGTCAATTTCTCGCCGTCCGGAAGGCCGTGTTCAACAGGTGTCGCCATTGAGTTGAGTTTCTTGCCGCTTTTTTCCAGCGTTGAAGGATGAATTACGGGCGGAAGACACCGTCGACGTACCGGTCGACGCCGTCGGTCTACTCGCACATCACGAGCCGGTCCCAGTCGAACCTGCACTCGCAGCGGTCCCGCTCGATGAAGTCCGTCCGGATACCGTGGTACCAGAAGCCGCTGCTGCACAACAACAAGTGGATGGACATCCAGCGGGGTGCGATCATCACCGGGACGTTCTCGATCTTTGTGGCGCTGTTTACGATCGCGACTTCGATCTTTGACGTGTACTGCCTGTCGATGGCGGCGCCCGGTTCGACCCACTACGGGTACTACATCATCTCGTACGAGTTTGTGTACGTGGGAAATCCGCACGTGCGTAACGCGTTGATGATCGCGGCACTGTTTTCACTGCTGGGAGCGATCGCCGTGCTGGTCACCAGTATCATGCTGGTGCACGCCCTCCGGAAGGAACACGAGAACCGGGTCGTCCCTTGGCTGTGGACCTTTGCCGTGTTCACCACCTTCCGGTTCCTGGCCCTGCTACTGTTCTCGATCGTCAACGATCTCATCTTTGCGTACAACATCCTAATCACCCTGGTCTGGATCATGATCATCCTGACGTCCGCCTACGGCTGGCTCCTGGTGTACTCGCTCTACCTGGAACTGTCCGACCTCACCAAGCTGGAAGATCTGGCCCATCTCCGCATGGGAACGATGCAATCGCTCAACGCCTCCGTCGCTCACTCGCTGGCCGGATCACGACCCACAACCCCGCACAGCACAGTGTCCACGATGCCCGTCGGCGGGGTGGTCTAGCATCCGCCGAACCCAGCCCGACGTTCAAGGCCAGAATCTCGAATCCGTACAAGTAACAGCAACAAATCACTAGAGTTAGGCAAGCGACGAACCCCGCACGGGTGGCGACCAATCACAATAGCTGAAGACGATCGCGAGTGTCCGTTCGATAAGTTTTAAAATCGCAAATGTACTAAAACGAAACATTTTTTTTAACGTCAGTGTTAATCGAACTGTAAATGTGCCTTCAACAAAAAAAAAATCGAAATCGATAGTGTTTAACCCGTGGTAATTTTAATCCAAAACCCCTAGCATTTAAGATAACGCCCCAAGAAGAAGAAATCTGTTTTCAAAGATTTTGTTTAGCGAGCTAAGAAGGAAAACGCGTGGAACATTTCCAATAAAGATTTAAAAACCCATCAAGTGTTGTGTGTTTAATTGAGGGGGTCAGTCTACCCAGCCTTACCTGGTCACGCCGAGGTCACTGGCTTGTTTATGGCTGACTCTTCGTTATTCCCATCCAAGCGCTGACGAAAAGTGGTTCAGTGACCTTTTTCTAGTTGTTTTGTAGCCGGTTCTTAACTTTCTTTTTTCTCTGTGTGTGTGCCTTTTTTTACGCTGTTGACTTCTTTGGGTCTAGGCGAGGTGTTATCTCGGTGGGTAATGTTTATCTATTCATCAGCACCTTTTTTGTCTGTGGTACGGTTCGAGCGCACGTGCTAGCTGGGTGAATGCATTTGGTTGTTATTTTTTGTTCAAACATGTTGTGCAGGAATTTTGTCAGTTGATTTGTTGAGTTTAAAGGGAGGGTTAATCCAGATGGACGAACGTACGAATTTAGACCTAACTGTAAACTCCGAAAGTGCACTGGCCCATATACGGGTGTCGTTCACCTTTTTTCCCCGGTTTGCTTTTGCCTCTGGAAAGTTTGTGGCTTACAATGTTGGTGGTCGGTGGAATGGCGTTCAGAATTCCTACACCCACGCGAAGTGGAATAACTCTTGCATGAGCGTTCTTTGTCAAATTCAGGTGTAGCAACTATTTCAATACAGAATTTAAACTTTAGCTAATGTCTGGCAACACTGTCAAAAGTTTTGAACATTTAAGTGAGGTTTATAGAACTTTTTAGTTGGAAATATCATCCACTTTTCGTTACACCTTTGACAGGTTTATAAATAATCCGATTAGCTACACGGAGAAAAGAGAGCTCCCAAAATCGTGAACATGCGTTCATGAAAATGGGAACCACGAACAAATTGTTCAATTCCCATGGTACGTTTTTGAAAAACATACCATTAAATTTGAACACGTTGATCCTGGTTTCCATTTTCATGAACGCATGTTCATGATTTTGGAAACTCTTTTTTCTCCGCGCACGAAAATATGGTTATCTAGTAGCACTGTAAGAAAATTTGACACTTTAGTGTAGTTTATTTAACATTGTAATGCCGATGGATTCGAGCTACCATTCACTGAAAAATGTAAAAATCCAGAAACCAACTTGTTCATAAACTACTACGAATATTTGTAAATTTAACTACCATCATCGGGCATTCAAGTGCTAAAAACAAACAATTCCAAACCATCGCATGCATCTCATCCGAAAGCAAAATCAAAACAATCTATTTACAATGCAAAACAAACAACCCACACACGGCATGTGAGCTTCGCTGGATGTGCACAAAATAGTTGTTCAACTCAGCTCAACTCAACTCCACGACTGGCCGAGCTACGCCGAGGAATGCATTCGTTATGGGCGTTGGTTTCCCGCGGCAACGCCGCCGCGATCTGCATTCTTACTGTCAGTGCAGGCAAAAGTGACGCATACGCCGGTGCCTTCACCAGTTGACGTCACGTGACTAATAACTCACGACTGGGCAAGTAGCAGGTGCCTATTTCTGTGAATTGTGCTGACCACTTGGGCTCAACTTTCAGTGCTATTGTTGTCTAAGGTCTGATGTTTTGCATGTACCCTTTCTAGTCAGAGGAGGTACTTTACAAAACGGCGTCGTTGGAACCGGTTTGCCCGTTTCAGAACCATGGGACAGGTAAACGACGTGATTAATATTAATACGATTATAATGTGTTACTTTTTACTTGCAAACGTGTGCGTGGGTTGACAGCACTCTGGCGAAGCGTGTATGTTTAGAATGGTGAATGGGAAGGAATGTTAATTAAACCGAGTAAAATTTCGTAATGGGACAAGAATTACGTCGAAAGTTGCTGGATGCTAATTGTGGCAGCAGCTGCCGGCTGCTTCAAAACGAGTACGTTAAGCAACTCTCCAAATGTTCAGCTTACGCAGCGCAGAGTGCAGCCGGCTCGGTTGAGATCAAGGTTAAATCTATGGGAAACTGACTGCATTACGCGGTAGCATCGTTTGTTGTGGAGAATGAGCAAGTCATGCTTGAGTAGTTCTTCTTCTGTGATGAGCTTGAGATTTATATATTTTTTGGAATAAGTTCATATAATTTTATTTTACTTTTTCAAACAATCAGATTCAAAACTATATAATACCTTCGATTAAAGCTTCAGTTCACCGAATTGTCCACATTAATAATTCCTCCCTCATTGAAATTGTGAAAATGAGTTGATCATGATCTGCAGTGAATGGAAAGAGCTACACAGAATACCATTA